>NC_056743.1:1045873191-1045925691 GCF_019279795.1 Protopterus annectens | reverse complement strand
CATTTTCATAAGAATGTTCTCAAAACGAAACCAAAGCACTTAGAAGAAGCCCACAACTCTTCTTGGTGTAAAAAAGTATTTAATGTTCACTCCACTTGTTTAAAATAAAAAACACACATAAAAATACCCCTTTGGGCCTCAGTATATACACATAAACGCTTCCAACGACCAATACACAGCTTTTTCATCTGCAAACAGACGTCTTCAGGTGGAAAATACATACTAACAAAAATACTCCATTTAAATACTAATTGCTTAATTGATAAGAACTTCTCATTGGCAGAACAATTCCTAGCATTATTTCATGTTACTGAGTTTCACTGTGCTATTTACTGTGTAATGTTTGTGTATGAGTTATAGGTTTTAGCCACTAGATGGTGCCATTGGATATTTATTTATTTGCAATTTGATTACCGGGGATTCGGGGAAGTCCACTGGGCCGAACTGACCCATTTTCAGTGGAGGCCCGGGGAGAAAAGCTCCAAGATGCATTATAGAATTTAGATGCAAATGATAGTGAATATGAAAGATCTTATGTAGAATAGTTACTCATAAATGCATTCAATATCATGCATAGTTAACAAATTCATTAAGCTTGAAGGTAAGGATCATATAATTTCATTTGAGGAAAACAGATATGGGTTAGGTGTAGAAACAGTTTACATACAAACTTTTTAAGAAAATGTAAATATGCTTTACATACACACATCAACAGTAGAATGCTATTTACAATATTTACAAGGTTGGGCTGTGTGAGGGTAGCTGTAGGAGGAGAGAGCTTAGAGAGAAGCTATAGAAATTGTTGAGAGCTTAGATAGGCTCATAGGAAGATAACTATGAGAGTTGTAGAGCTTGGGAACTAGAACGAGAACCCCCTTGGATTAGGTTGGGTGAGGGCAGGTACATTTCCATTTAGTGGACAGGTGTTTCAATAGTTGGGTTTTGAGGTTTTCTGAGTTTGGTATGGTTCTTAGTTTGAAGGGAAGGGAATTCCATTTTTTACCTAGTGAGAAAGATAGGAGAAGTTGGCCAGCAGGACGTTTAGGTTTATGGATAGTAATTAAGTTCTGATTTTCAGATCTGAGAGCTCTGTTGGGTGCATAAGGGGGAAGGATGTTAGTTAGAGCGGGACATTTTGTTGGGTGAAATATGAGTCTATGTGCAGTAGTGAGTTGGAGATAGTCTAGGTAGTTTGGGAGTTCAAGCCAATTCAGGGATTGTAGGGTTAGGCAGTGATGAGTGGTATTTTTAGATTTAGAGGCAAATTTAGAGATTTTGTTGTAGCAGTTTTCTAGTTTAGAGGTGATAGAGGAGGACAGGTTGGTTAGGAGAGGGGCTCAGTATAATAAGGAAGGAAGAAGATAGGTTGAGGCCAGAGTTTGCCTGGTAGAGTTGGAGAGAAAGCGATTATTCCTATACAGCATACCTAGCTTTTGGTGGGTTTTCTTAATATTTTGTTGAATATGAATATCAAACTTGAGGTGGTCATCTACAGTAATGCCAAGCATTTTGGCAGAGGGGACTACTTCTATAAGTGGGTTGGTTTGACTATAGACTTTGAAGTTTTTTTTATCATAGGAGAGGGCCTTTGTGGGAGGGAATAGTAGAATCTTTGATTTATTTGCATTGAGAGAGAGGTGGTTTTGGCACATCCAGTTTTCAGTTGTTGAGAAGGCAGTTTGGGTTTTAGTCAGTAATTCAGAGAGGTTTGAGGCAGAGCAGACTAAGGTTGAATCGTCTGCATATTGAATGATTTTAGCATCAGGAATAGCAGTGTGAAAGTTATTGATGAAGATGTTAAAAAGCATTGGCCCAAGGATGGATCCCTGTGGTACGCCAGTTGGGGTAGGTAGGAAGGAAGAGATGGAGTTCTTCCATTTGACTGCCTGTGATCTGTCTGATAGATAGCTGGAGAACCAGGATAAAGCATCATGTGAGAGATTAAGGTTTGAGAGATGACAGATGCTTGTGGGAAACAGTATCAAAGGCTTTAGACAGATTGACTAAAACAGTAGAAACTAAGTGGCCTGAATCTCGGAAAGAGAGTAGAGTGGTTATTGTGCTATGGCCTGGACGGAAGCCATGCTGGGTAGGAGTGAGAAGATTGTTTTGGGCCAGGAAAGGCATAAGTTGGAGGTGGATGCATTTTTCTAGGATTTTGGAGATTAGTGAGAGCAAAGCAATGGGACAAAAGTTTGAGATGCTGGTATTTTTGCCTCCTTTATGAAGACGAAGAATATAAGCTGAGCGCCAGAGTTTGGGAACGTATGATTCTTTTATGGATCGGTTGCTAATGATGCTGATTGGGAGTGCGATGCCACGAGCAGCACATTTTAGGAAGGAAGAGGGAATATTGTCAGGAGCGTTAGAGCAAGGTTTAAGTTTGGACAAAAGTTTTTTTATAAAGTTAGTGGAGATGGGTTTGAGTTCAAACAGATGAGGTGAGTTACAAGGGGGAGAGTGTAGAGCAGTTGGGTTATTATTGGGAAATGTCTTGGTGAGGGTAGTAATAGTGTCTATGAAAAATGAGTTAAATTCAGAGCCTAGTTCGAGATCAGATTTACTTGGGTCAGGACAGGGATTATTCTTGGAGCTTGGACTGAGGAGTGAGTTTACTGAGTTCCAGAATTTTTGGGGGTTTTATTGTTATTGGACTGAAGTTTGATATAGTAGGATTTTTTGTCTTTGGTGATTAGTCATTTTGCATGGTTGTGGAGCTGTTTATATTGGAGCAAGGTACTGGCCAGTTTATTGTTTTGGTAAAGCTTCCATAGTTTGTCTCTGTGGTGCATAATCTGTTTTGTCTCTTTGGACAGCCAAGGAGCAGTTTTAGTTTTTATCCTTTTGTTTCTTAGTGGGGCTAGTGAGTTTAAAGTATCAAGGAAGACAGAGTTGAAGTATTCTATAGCCTTGTCAAGAGGAAGGATGTTTAGAATTTGCCAGTTCATTTGTTTGAAAGTATTTGAGAAAGTAGTTGGGTTGAAGCTACTGAGGTTACGAGTTTGAATGTACTGATGCTGGTGTGGGGAGGAACTAGTTGAGCGATGCATGAAGGCTGGGAGGTGGTCGCTAAAGTTATCAGGAATTGTGCCAGAATTGGTTATTTTATTTGGATTTGAGACTAGGATCCAATCTATAGTGGATCTGGGAGGGTTTATTTTGTTAGGTCGAGTGATGGAGAGGATTATTTGAGTGAAGTTTTAAAGGTTAATGGATAGGGAGGGAGGGGGCAATTGATTTTATTCCAGTCAATATTCACATCACCTAGGATATAAGTTTCATAGTTATTTTTTAGGATTCATTAGAAATGTTTTTTAGTATATTATATTTTTATTGAGTGCTTCATTTTTTTAGTGGAGACTACACTGTATTTTATCTTATGTAATTTATATGTAATAGTGCTAGGAAGTGTTCTGCCAATGAGAAGTTTTTACACCAAGAAGAGTTGTGGGCTTCTTCTAAGTGCTTTGGTTTCATTTTGAGGTTGTTTTTATTGGTGAAGCACTGTAGCCCAGTTTGTTTGCTGTTTGGTTTCATAAGAAGGTTCTTGTTTAATTATTCAGTATTATCTATTCAGGCTAACTAGTTATGACTACAAAAGCCACTATAGGTTTGGCTTATCTACCTGGTTAGGGGTCGCCGCAGCAAAACTCTGGTCTGCTCATGATTGGCAGTGGATTTTTAGGGTGCCGAGTTGCCAGCCCGGTGCCCAACCTTCAATGAAGGCATGCCCATTCACTCTCGCACCTACCTGCATGTCTTTAACGTCATTCGACCGCGGGGAGGACATGCAGACTCCACACAGAAGGTGCTCCAGCCGAGAATCGAATGGGAGAACCTCTTGCCGTGAGGTGACAATGCTAACCGCTGCACCACCGCGGCTGCCCACTGCTGACACTGCTATGTCATGAATAAAAAGTTTTTTTATCTCACTTTTTCATATCTCCCCACCAGATAGTGCTAAAACTATAAAATTATTTTTGTGACTACTGTTAAAACCGTCAATGGCAATTTTTTTTAAAGCTCTTAGCTTTTTGAACCCTTGATGTTTAACATGACCCCTGGAAATGTGTAGCAGCTCGATTAAATCCTTAGAACATAAGAAAGAAAGACTTTTAACTTATCAGTTTAGTAAGTAATTTAAAATGTGTTCCTATTTGCTATCTTTAACAAGATCTGTCATTATTTACTAAGGATTTTAAAATTGTTTGCATTGCATCTGTGGTAAATCATCTTCCTAGGTACAGAAATAACTTTTAAAATGCAAACTAACAAATTATTTCTCCCACATCTGAGAGTTGTATCTAACTGTGCGTACCACTATCACAAGGTATAAGGACAGTGTTATGTAATTGTTTTCTACATTGTTCACATTTTCATAAGAATGTTCTCAAAATGAAACCAAAGCACTTAGAAGAAGCGCATAACTCTTCTTGGTGTAAAAAAGTATTTAATGTTCACTCCACTTGTCTAAAATAAAAAACACGCATAAAAATACCCCTTTGGGCCTCAGTATATATACATAAATGCTTCCAACGACCAATACACAGTTTTTACATCTGCAAACATACTTCTTCAGATGGAAAATGCATACTAACAAAAATACTCCATTTAAATACTAATTGCTTAATTGATAATAACTTTTCATTGGCAGAACAATTCCTAGCATTATTTCATGTTACTGAGTTTCACTGTGATATTTACTGTGTAATGTTTGTGTATGAGTTATAGGTTTTAGCCACTAGATGGTGCCATTGGATATCTTTATTAATGTTGCATTCATTCATACATTTTTGTTGTAGAAAGAACTATTTAAGGTAAATGCTTGTATTTATATATCTAATATATATATAGTTATTTATTTATTTATTTATTTATTTTTTTAGGATTTTTTAGGATTCATTAGAAATGGTTTTTAATACATTATATATTTATTGAGTGTTTCATTTTTTAGTGGAGACTACACTGTATTTTATCTTACGTAATTTATATGTAATAGTGCTAGGAAGTGTTCTGCCAATGAGAAGTTTTTACACCAAGAAGAGTTGTGGGCTTCTTCTAAGTGCTTTGGTTTCGTTTTGAGGTCGTTTTTATTGGTGAAGCACTGTAGCCCAGTTTGTTTGCTGTTTGGTTTCATAAGAATGTTCTTGTTTAATCATTCAGTATTATCTATTCAGGCTAACTAGTTATGACTACAAAGGCCACTATAGGTTTGGCTTATCTACCTATAAATAAAATAAAGTAAAATAAAATACATAAACCCACTGGGCAGCTTATGCCTAAATATAAAAGTTTTAAACAACAGATTTAGAGTAAAGCAGTACCTGAAATAGCACCCGTCTGCAACATTAAAATAAAATGCTGATCTGTTAAATGAATATAATTTATGTTAAAATTATTAGTCGGGAGGAGCATTCTTGAACTTAAAGCAAGCTCAAAGTATGAATATACTATGAGTCTGTGCATATTTCCATTCATCATTCATGGATGCGCATGCGTGTATGCTGGTGTGTGTGTGTGTGTGTGTGTGTGTGTGTGTGTGTGTGTGTGTGTGTGTGTGTTTGTGTGTGTGCGCATGTGCATGCATGCATGAGTTTGTGTGTGTGATTAATAAAAGTATTTGCACATATGAGTAGGAGTGGAAATATTTTCATGATAAAATTGTGACATGGTCTAGGACACAATTGCATTGATAACGTCCTACCTTAAACAAAAGTACAAGTTCATCTTTTTCTACTATCCTTTGACTAGAAATCTGTAGGAAGGCTGATAGAGATGATGTGACACTTTTCCTAACTTCTGAATGTACAATGAATACTTCACATAATTCAGTGGAATAGCATAATTTACAACGACTTTAGAAATCTGGGTTAAAATGCTTAGAAAACTAATAAATGATTCCTTAATGTACATTAACTACTACATCTGTAATTCTAGGCCATGGAGTGGCTACTTCTAGGTAATGGTTCTTTCCTGTATCATACTAATTAATAAAGAAGTATATAAGAAGACAATTAGCTAATTTTGTAGAGTTCTCCAGGTAGAGCTGTTTACTAAACAAAACATGTGGTCTTTCTTGAAAACATCCTCTTAGTGTGCAAATACTTTTCCTATTTCATGAAAAAGGTTACTAAGGTTACTTAAAGGTTTTTATAATACTTGATTTGCAGATTTGTTTTTGGCTGGTGATAATTGAATAATTAATTGAAATAAGTGTGTCGGAGAAGTGTATTTAACTTAAGAATGTTCAGTTTTCTGCGTCTCTTTAGAAAGTGCATTATTTGAAAATGTCAACAGTTTCTTTAGTAAAACAGTTGCCACACCTTTCTCCATGTTTGGTTAGGTTGGTACTAGGCTATCGGCCCTAGGGCCTATACAAGCCTAGCCATAACAATTCCCTGGCTATTTCTTCCCACACTATTTACTTCCCTGGACCCCTGTCTAGCAGGGCGACTGACGTGATCCCTGGGGTGAATTTCCTTTCTTCCATCCAATCATCAATGTTCCTTTTGAAGAGGGCCAAAGAGGCACTCTGCTTGACATATATGGGCAGTCTATTCCAGAGTCTGGGGAGTCTCTGGGTCAGGAACCTATCCCTCCAGCATGTTTTGTTTATTGTGATGACAGGGTTTAGATCCCTGGAGTGTGTGGCTCTGAGGGATTGGGATTTCTTTAAGTGGAGCATGTCCAGCAGCTCAGGGTTTGACATGGCCTTGTATGTTAAGCAGAGATCGCCTCTGAGTAGACGATTAGTATTTTTACTGCTTCATTTCTGGTCACATATAGCAACATGAACTGTATTGCTGTCACTTTCATACCATTTTTATTTTTTCACTCCACACTCCTTTCCAGTATAATTTATGATGTTACTCCATTGTTGATAATGCTCTATTCATTCATTCATTTTGCTATAACCTGCTTGGTCCAGAGCAGGGCTGTGGAGGGTTGCTGGAGCCTATCCCAGCACTCAGATAACACAGGGCTGGTAGTGAACTCATATGGCGCACACATACTCAGTCCGTCACACATGGCACACACAGCAATGGGCAGTTGAGGGATTGTCAGTCCACTGAAATCAATAATCAGTCCATATAAGGCACAAATTTAGGGTGGGGGAAGAAACCACATCACACAGTAAAAAGCAAACAAATATAGGGAGACTGCACAGAATCTGCAAAGAAGACATGTAAGCTGAAAACTGAAGTAGAGAACCAAGTGCTGTGACACTTGTCATCTCTTGCAAAATCTAAATTAAAACTATGCTTTTAAACGAAGCAACAAGACAGAAAGAGATCATGTTGTTATACAAATATATTTTTATCTCATGATTTCTTTGATTTTTTTGCACTCTTATTAAAAATCAGTTTGGCGTGATTGTACAATGAAAGTGGACTCACAAATCCATAGGTTGGTCTGTCAGGTTTACAACCTGCTGGCATTTAACAAGAATAGCAGTGATAATCCAATATTAATATTTTCTATCTCTAATGCATGTATCAAGATTATTCCTTAAGTAAGTTACTAAATTACTTGTTCTAATTGTAAAGGGAAGCCAATTTCATAATTTGAGAATGTGTTAAATAACATATCTGTCACTTTTTTAAATACTGATACTTATTTTTAGCAATGCTTTCTTCATTTGGGTGTTTATTCTACTAGCAGTACACTGTAGTAATAGCTTTTCAAGTACAACCAGATCAAACATTACTTTATAGTCCAGGAAGAGGACAGTACTAAATAATTTGTAAGGAACATAATAAGGTGACAATTTCTAACGCATTCCATTTCTTCAACTCTGTGATATTTTCCTGTAGAAATCATTGTACAATTTCAAGTTATTTCTGGTATGTTGGTTGAAATCTACAAGTTGCAGTACTGTATTCAATAATAGATTGAATCAGTAAGTTGTACAATGATCTCCCAGGAGTAACTAGAAATGCCCTTTACCATTAAAATGGCTACATAATATGCTGTTCTGAATTTGTTAGACATGTACTGTCTAAAGTTTAAATTATTGTCTACCATTGTCTCTAGAGCTTTTATTAATTTTTAATGATTTGGCCATTCATTTTGCACTAATAATTTATATCCAGTTTGCCAAGTCACATAATGCTATATTAATTTACATTAAAAATGAGGTAATTACTAATGCACCAGGTATATACTTTTTGTAGTCCACCTTGGAAAACTTAATTATCATTTAATGAAGGAATTGTATTACCCAGAATGCATTCATTGGGATATCCGGTTGTTTTAGTTCACAGTTACCTCTTTATATTGAAAAATACCAGTTCAAAGAAGTGACATAGTGTAGAATCCTTTGGGAAACAATTGCTAACTCCCTAACCACTGTGACTTATTGTATTTTGTTGCTTAACTAATGTTTTAACCATTGAACTACATATGGACTGGCATTTAATGCATTTGAATTATTGGTTAGTTGCTTACATTAAACAGTGTCAGATGTCTTAGCAAGTCCAATAAAGGCACCATGCACTGATACCCTTTTTAAAAGTGCTGCTGTTACCTATTCAAAGAATGTCACAAGATTCAAAAGGCAAGATCTCCACATACAAACCTAAATTGTTCTATATGTAACAGAAGTAGATCTCCTGTGTTTTTTTAATTTCTCCAAGTCTTTTGGGTTTCTAATACCATGACGGGAATGGACCCCATTCCTAAGTCACAGTACGATTAAAGTTCACAAAATTAGTATTGTTTCACTCTTCGATGTCAGCTAAAAGTGCTCTTCGCAACACCCGCAGTGTGCCCAGTAATGACTCCTTCTGCAATTTGTACGGTGTTACATGAATTGGTAACATGTTTAAATATGATTGTAAATTCTTTTTTATAAGACCTGTTGCTCCTACTACTATTGGAACTGTCTGGGTATGTAAATTATTTTTTATAAGACCTGTTGCTCCTACTACTATTGGAACTGTCTGGGTATCTTTCTTCCATATGGCTCTCGTTTCTGCCTGCAGATCCAGATTTTTTATGACTTTGTGTCTCTCTGTATGCAAGACACTGTAGTCACTGGGTGTGGTGATCTCAATGATCAATGCTACTGTTGTCTTCTTCTCTTGGACCACTATATCCGTTTTTCTAGCATCTATCTTTTGAACTGTTGATATTGGGTGATACCATGTGACATAAACTTCATCATTTTCTATGATTCTTTGTGGCTCATGTTTCCAGTGTTTTTCAGCCACTTTGATACCATAATGTTTGCACAATCTCCAGTGTAACAGTCTCGCCACATTATAATGCCTTTCAGTATACAGTCCCTCTGCCATTAGTGCATCGCAACCAGCAACAAGGTGTGTGACTGTTTCCAATTCAGTTTTACAAGACCTACATATGTCTGTTTCTCCCACATGTTCAATGGACTTTGTCAACCAGCATGTACGTAGCTCACTATCTTGGGCTGCCAATATTAATCTTTCATTTCTTGATGTGAATTCCCCTCACCTTAACCATTCCTGCGTTCATTCTTGATCAAAATGAGGCTCTTCCAGATGTTTTCTATACTTGCAACTATATTTATGCCTTTTCCACATTTCTTGCCTTCTCATCTGGCCCTTCACCTTATATTCTTTCTTTTTTTTTGGCATATTCAGTTGCTGCCTGTTTTTTATCAACTTCTGGTTTGATTTCCATTCCTGCTTCATGTCGATATGCTTCTGCTAAATTAAGCAGAGAGGTCATCTTGGATTTATTCTCCTCATGTTTCAAAACTTTCACTACATTTCGATCTTGTGAGGTCAGTAGATATGTGTGGAGTCCCATGATTGCAGATCTATACATGTAATCAATTTCAAGGAGGCCCATCCCTCCTTCGGAACAGAGAATATATAATGTTGGTATACGCTGATTTTTATAAATCATTTGGTGAGCATGAAGCATCCTTCTTGTTTTAATATCCAGTCTGTCCAACACTTTTTGGGGCCAGTCAAGCACTCCAAAACTATAAGTCAGGACAGAAAGGGCAAATTGATTTATAGCTTGGATCTTGTTCCTAGATATCAATGCTGTTTTCAGGATTAATTTAAATTTAAGTCTTCTAAAGTACCCCTTAATGAGTTTTATTCACATGTGTTCATGTTTTATTGCTGATCCTTCATCAATTCCCAAGTATTTATACACTCCCTCTTGCTCAAGTTCTTTTATATCACATTCTTGTCCCAAACTGATATTTTCCTGGTGTTGCAGTTTTCCTGCTTTAAAGGTTGCTTTTGCACATTTATCAAGACCAAGTGACATTCCACTCTCATCTAAAAAAGTTTTGACAACCTGCAGCTGTGCTTTCAGTTCCTCATCTGATACAGATTGAAATCATCGACAAAGAGAAGATGAGAAGTCATTAGACTTTGTTGTTTTCTAGGAGCCAAATTGTAGCCATGGCCTAAGCTGTTAAGTAAACAACTTAATGGATTAATGGCAAGACAGAATAGCAAAGTGATAAAGAGGCACCCTGGAATATCCCCCTTTGAATTTTTATCCCTTGGCTAATAATCTGTCCTTTATCATGGCTTAATTGCAAAGTGGTCTGCTACTGTTTTATGGTTACTGTAATGTAGTCAATCAGTGTAGGGTGTATCTTATACATTTTTAAGCACTCTTTTATCCATGAATGTGGGATACTATCAAATGCTTTTTTGTAGTCAATCCATGCCATACTTAAATTCTTTCCCTTCTTACAGTTCTCCGCTATAACTTTGCTTAACAACAAATGATCCTTTGTTCCATATGACTTTCTTTTATTGCCCTTTTGTTCTACTGCCATAATTGAGTTTTCTTCTAAATGACTATAAGCTCTGTCAGTGTCAATTCCCGTGTATAGTTCATACGTCTTTGGAAGACATGTTATTGGTCTATAATTTTTAGGGTAGCTTGCAGGTTCACTCTTAAGTAAGAGCATTGTTTTTCCTGTTGCTAACCAGTGCGGTATGCGTTCGGGGTGTGCATATAAATAGTTCTTACTCATGGCTAAATCCTCGTGCAAAGAAGTTAATACTTTAAGCCAAAAGTTAGGTACTCCATCTGGGCCTGGGGTTTTCTAGTTAGAGGCTTTTCTCAACGTTGTTTCAATCTCTCTGGTTGTTATTTCATCCCATTTCATATCCTGTACCTTTAAATTTCTTATTCTTTCTTTTACTTCTTCCTGTGTCATTATGGATCTCTTTATTATCTTGCATGGAAAAGAAGTCCTGCAAAGTATAGTCAAAGGGGATTTGGTTTTGGGAAGTCCAGCTACAGAAAGTGGAATAGAGAACTCTGACTTAAGATGGATACAGAATGAGAAAATGTACATTTATTAACTCCAAAAATCCCCAAAACAAAACAAAAACAAAACAAAAAAAAAAAACAAATATCCTCCTGACTATGCTTTACATTAGTTATACATTTTTCTTAAAGATACCCGTATCAGTGATACATACATAAATACAGACATATACAGACATACAAATATTTCAGGCATGGGGAATAATGCTCTTCTAGCCTGCCAATGTACCAAAACAATTGTCCAATATTAAGTGTGCAGGCTGTTCTTAAAAATATCTAAACTAGGGGTTCCTATTACCAGATCGCAGATGCAGTTTGTCAAATGTGTCTTGATCGAACCAAACAGAGGGAAAATGCAAAGTAGTGAAGCGGCTTTTCAGCAAATTCTTTCCCTGGGAAAGAATTCACTTGGCCTCTTTCTTTACTTTGATGTTTTCAGCACTGTAGTGCAATCTCGGAGTTGGTATATTTAAGTAGGGGGTGTGGAGAGTGAAGCCCCCCCACATTATGTAATGTTTTAAAAGTTTTTTTTTTTTTATTTCGGAACAGCGATTTTTTTCCATTGGAAAAAAAAATCACTGTTCTGAGGTTTCGACATTGTAAGCTTTCGCTTACATGGGGTAGATTATTTATCGTTCGCTTTTGTAAGCGTGCGATAATATAATATAGACCCCTAAACTAATGCTTACTTTAATGTAATTTGGTAGTCTATTCCATGCATCAGCTGCTCTCTCAGAGGACCGATTAACATACTTTTCCTTCATACCGAATCTTTTACGCAGATTGCTTGATGATTATCTGCTACTTTTTGATAACGCCAAACATTCCCAGAGGTAGTGCCCTCCAAGTGGCCTATTTACCTGAGCAAGGTCTCCTCTTAAAAATCTATATGAAACACTGAACAAGTTCAGATATTTTAGTATTTTATAATAACTTAAGAACTTAAGTTTTCATATCCATGGACTGCCTTGTTATATTTCTGCTGTGCTATTTTCGGTTTACTCATGCTTGTTCCCATATTGTTATTCCGTACTCAAGTTTGGGTTTTACATAACTAGCAAACAATGACTTCATCATTTCTGATTTCCTAGACCTTATAAATCTTTGCATCCAACCTATAGTTCTATAACTTTCATTAACTAGTTGATTGATACAATTAGAAAAACTCAAAGCTGGATTTACTCATATACTTGGGTCCTTAAATGAATCTACAGTTTCAATCACTGTGTGCTTTGTTTTGTGCCCAAATAGTCAATTTACTCAAGTTCTTTGGAATTTTGCCTGTCTGTAATATATGTGATTAGTTTACCCATTTTCAAACTGCCTGCATACAGACAGTAGAACATCTCCGATAAAAAAGATAGATCTGAAAGATGCAATCTAAATGAGTATGGGGCTAGGATAGAGCCCTAAGGGACACCCTGACTGTAACCTTGAATTTCACCTATACAATTGTTGTATGATACTTGCCATGCCCTATTTGTAAACCATGCAGCTATCCATCTTATCAAGAGTACATCAATACCTAGTTGTTCTAATTTATTGATCAACATTTTGTGTATGACCCTATCAAAATGCTGAAGTTAAATCTATATAAATTATACCACAGCACATTTTTTTATTCATAGCTGTTATATTGTTATAGAACATCTTGATACAGGTAGTAAGATATCTATTATCAATATATTCATGCTGATATATGCTTTCAAGTCCCAACCTTTCCGGTTTTGACAATGCTTTATCCAATAAAACCTTCTCCATTATTCTTCCACAACATGAAAGTAATTACTGGTATAAGATGTTATATACCTGGCTCAGTGTAAAGACTGTTGCTCATTCTATGTTGGCAAGACCAACTGTAAATTGAAGAACAGGATATTACAACATTTGTCAGCCATACGTACAAATAATGAACATAATGCCTTGTATCAACATGTTAGTAAAAATAGTGGACATACTTTTGATTTTATGGTGCTCCAGGTTGTGAAAATTTCTAAAAGAGGGGAGAGATTTGTGCAAGTTAACTGAATATTATGAGACAAAATGGATCATTGAGCTGGCTGCTCATAGACCCCTAGGTATGAATGGTGTAATCCCTATAAAACCCGCCCTGAAGATGAGGAGGGCTCAGCACTGAATTTGATTGGTTATTGAATGTTTTAAATGTGACATTTTATTCTGTTGTAAGTTGTCTGATGAAGGATTTGTAACCTGAAAGCGCTTACATTGTGTTTTATTAAATTACATATTTCCACAGCGTGGTGGTTCAGATTATGTTGCAGATGTCATGTGATGTGAACGAATGGCACCAGTACAGTGTGACTGTGCACAATCCCATTCCATAGTGGCACATAAATGCAGAGCATTCCAGGATGATGTTTTGAGTGAGAATAATACAAGGATATCCTTATGTGTAGCCCCTGCAAAGGACATTGCCTTCTATTATGTACCTTGTGTGAATGTAATAAATGTTTAGCAAAGCCAAGTCCCTAAAGGGGGTCACTGACATGACCATGCATATGTAATGAGCTTCATGACCATACATGAGGGTGTATAGTCAGGTGCAGGTCTTGTCTTGCAGCCTTGGTCAAGTGTGAATTGCATAAAACACACGATTTAGAGCAGTTATCCTTGACTGACTCATTAGCATAATTGCCATGCTAATGACTTCAAAACTGCACAATAAACATGGCTGCAGCAATTGCAGGGCTCATTGTGTTGCAAAATTTGCTAAACTAAAACAAAGGAAGAGACTAGCAAAAGGAAACCTTACTTAAGATGCACAAATCTACAACAGCTGATATAAGTATGCAGGGGATACATACATACATACATATGGCCTTTAATGCCCTTCTAGCTTGCCAAGATACCAAAACACTTGTTCCCATAATAAGTGTCCAGGTTGTTCGTAAAAATATCTAAACTAGTACTTGCTTTAATGTAATTTGATAGTCTGTCCCAATCATCAGCTACTCTTTCAGAGAACCCATTAGTACACTTCTTATTCCTATAGAATCATCTACATAGGTTGTCTGATGATTCTCTAGTACTTTTTGATAACCCTAAACATTCCCAAAGGTAGTTACCTCTAAATACACTATAAACCTGAATAAGATGAATATGATCTCCTCTTAAATAACTGTAAGAGACACTGTACAAGTTCATATATTTTATTCTTTCATCATGACTTAAATTTTCACATCCATGGATGCTCTTGGTATGTTTCCTCTGTACTCTTTCCAGTTTACTCATGTTTGTTTTCTTGTATGGTTTCCATATTGTTATTCCATACTCGAGTTTGGATCTAATGTAACTAACAATGACTTCACCATTTTTGATTTCCTAGATTTTATAAATCTTTTTACACAACCTATAGTTCTATAACTATCATTAACCAATTGGTTGATAGGATTACAAAAACTCATAGCTGAATCAACTCATATACCCAGGTCCTTAAATGAGTCCTCAGTTTCAATCATTGTGTGCTGTATTAAATATTCACCATTCAGTTTATGTCTCCCAAATTTCATATGCTTAGTTTTTTTCTCAATTTTTTTTTCAAAATACATTTGAATGAATTCCATAGTATTTATATATAACATCTTAAATAACTATGTACACTATTTACATTAGATTGACACTATAACAGATCTTAATATATAGTTACTTTATAAGTATGTCCAATCCATTATCAGAGTCCCTGATCAATTATTGTATAGTGTCAATCAATAATAAGACTTTTCCCCAAGGGTTGTTGATAAATGACTTTGGATAAATTCTTAATTCTTTAATTCTAATTTCCAATAATGCTGTTGTCTTCAGTAGGCTATAGAATCTTCCAAAGTTGGTATTGTGGTTGTATTCCATCTTCTTGTTATGCACTTCCTTGAAATTGCAAGTATAGTCCATACTAGATACATGTTTGACCTATTCAAATGAGGACCTTTGTTCTATATTTAATAATAGAAGAGCTTTAGTTAAATAAAATGATTCATTAAATAAAGCTTGTAGAAAGTTATTAATATTATTCCAAAATGGCTTAATTTTAACTCAATTAAAGAAAATGTGGTTCCAATCTGCAGTGTGTACTTGCTCACATCTCCAACATATTCCTTTTATGGGTGAACTAATTTTACCGATTCTGTCTGGGGTTAAGAATGCTCTGTGCAAGCATTTCCAATTAAAAACTTTCCAGCATTGTGTAAAGGATGTATATTTTATCGATAATAAGATTTGTTTTAATATCTTCAGGTAACTGTATTGAGTGTCCTTTTGTTATATATTTCCAATATGAGGTTTTGGGTGTTGTTTTATAGTTTATCAATATTTTGTAAGATTTTGAAATACTTTTTCCCATGTCAGAGTCAGTATATATGATTTCATATGTGTATTTCATAAAATTAGGTATTTCTTTAAATGAAGAATTGGTAATTATTCTACTTAAATCTTGTAAATATGAGAGAATACTCTGCAAAGTTAGTCAGTCCTGTTGTGGAATTTTGTATGTTGTTTTTATTACTTGCATATGTAAAACGTTTAGTTATTTGATACATTGGTACCAACAAACAAATCATTGTGTTCCCAGTAATTAATAATTTCTCTATATATTTTATGTGTTAAGTTCTTTGTGACTATAAATGGTGTTAAAAGATCAAACCAGATTTTTAAATCTATATTTGCATTAATAATTTTCCTAAATGAGTCAATGTAAAAAATGAATCATACGAGTTTTAGTGGGTTTAGTTAAGTTATATTACATACTAATACATAATATGTGCCATGGCAAATTGTTTTTATCTATTTGATTTTTTTTTAAATCAAATTCATTTATTGATATTACAGTTAGTAATTCTTTCCAATTTGCAGAGTAATTTGGACTTATCCAATCTGAGATTGTTTTAGATATTGATGCCTTTATATATGTTTCTATATTAGGAATGTTTAATCCTCCCTGTTTCTATGGTCTGATATGATGTATTAAAGCTATTCTGTTTCTTTTGGGAAACCATAAAAATTTATTAGGCATGAATTTATTTATTTAAGTATATTCCTTTCTGGTAACAGTTGTATTGCCAAGGCTATATATAGGATCTTGGGCAGTAAAACCATTTTTATTAACTGTAGTCTATCTTCAAATGTTAATATTATTTTGTTCCATTTTTCCACAGAGATTTTAATTGTGTTGATGAGATTATTGTAGTTTTTTGAGACTAATTCATTATTATCCTTGCATAATCCAATTCCTAAATATTTTAAGGAAGATTCTTATTTCCCTATGATGTGATCCCACTTAGTCTGCAGTTCTTTTTTTTATTGGAGTTCTGAAGTCATGCGAAATTTGTCAATTAATATATCTAATTCTTCTAATGTCTTTTTTGTATTAGATAATGTTAGTAATATGTCATCAGCAAATAGCATTACTTTAGAATTATATTGTTCATAAACATCTATTCCTTTGATTTTTATATTGTTACGAATTGAATCTGCCAATATTTCAATAGCCAGAGCAAATAGAATCAGTGACATGGAACATCCTTGTTTAGTGCCTCTTGTTATATGTATAGATTCAGATGTAAAAGGACCTAACTTGACATATGCTAAATTATTTGTATATATATTCTTTAGGAGATGAACAAAGGATGCAGGGAATTTAAATAGCATTAGGATTTTGAATAAATAATCCCAGTTTAGGGAATCAAAGGCTTTCAGTATATCTAAGCCAATTACAAGTGTTTATTTTCTTTATTAACATAATCTATAAGAGAAATTATCCTTTTAATATTGTCATGTGTGTGTCTATGATATGTAAATCCAGTTTGATGATTATTTATTGTTTTGGATAGTGGCATTTTCATTCTGTTTGTTAATATTGTCATAAATATTTTATAGTCATTATTTAATAATGATATAGGTCTATATGAGATACAGAGGTTTGGGGATTTGTTTTCCTTTAGGATTGGTGTGATTAAGGAATATCTCCAAGAGGTTGGCATTAAAGCTTGTGACTGAATTTCTAATAGAGTTTTATGGGAGAGGGGCAGTATCTTTGAAGGAAGAAGTTTATATTTTCCATAATTATGCCATCTCTACCTGGAGCTTTATTATTTTAACCTATTTTATTGTATCTGTAATTTGTTTGTAAGATATGAGTGCTTACAGATCTAGTTTTAATTTTTCTGTTTTTTTTAATATTAGAACATTTTTCATCTAGATTTAATTGACTGATATGTATATTTTCTTTTTGGAAATGTTCCATATAGTGATTTCTATAGGCATGAAGAATGTCACCTATATCCGAAACATTTTTCCCTTTCTTTTCATGGAAGACACTTTTAATGTTATTAGCTTTTGATTGTATTTTGATTCTTGTGGATAAATTCTGTAGATATTTGGGAGAAGTGGCAAAGGTATTAATTTTTAGTTTTTCTAATGTTTAACTAGTTTTATCTGTTAGAATGTCATGGTATTTATTGTTTAATACTTCCACTTTCTTTTTCATCTCCAAATGATTTTGATTTTTTTCAGCTTTTACTGATAAAAGTTTGGATTGTAGATCTAATAATTCAGAATCCCATTTTGTTTTATACCAAGTTAGGGTTTTACTATATATGTAAGCTTTTAATAAGTCCTATATCATTATTTTATGTATCTCTGTGGTGTAATTAATATATAAGAAGAACTGTAATTCAGATAATAACCAGGGTTTTAACTCTTTAATTTTAGTTATATAGTTATATATGCTGGAATTCTAGAGTTAAAGATTAATGGTTTGTACCCATTTTGAACGTTCTAGTATCAATGAACTGTGGTCTGAAAAGGGACAGGGAGTGATTGAGAAATTAATGATTTTAGAGTGTAAGTCATAGGCAGCAAATATTTTATCTATTCTAGTCTGGGTACCAAATCTGTGATCTTGATGGGAAAACAACAAAGATTTGTCTTCTTTAAATTTTAAAGTATCTACAAGATGAAATGATTCTACCCAGTTGTTTAAAGCTTTTGATACAGCAGATGTATGCAGTGGTCTTTTTTATTTGTAGTTTCAGAAATATCAAATATACAGTTAAAATCTCCTACTAATATTAAGTTGTCTTTATAATTATTGTAAATGAAATCCAAGTGTTTTTAACAGTTTCTGTTCCAATGCCTGGGAACCAGCATACATTGGCTAGGGTCCGTATTCTGTTATTATATTTAACTATTACTAATGCCATAAGGCCTTCTTTATCTTCATACTTATAAATTATTTCTGGGTTAATCACATTTGTTTTCCATAAAATTATTACCCCTTTTGTCTTTGTCTTATAAGTGGATTGCGCCAATATTGTATATTCCTTAGGATTCCATTTGTAATTGTCATTTGTTTTGAAATGAGTTTCTTGAAGGAAGACGATTTGTGCTTTGCAAAGTTTTAAATATTTCAGTAGATCTGATCTCTTGCTAGGATTGTTTAAGCCATTGGTATTTAAAGAGAATACAGTTAAATTCATCTTAGGTTATTTATACTATGTATTTTTTGTTTTATTGTGAATATTAAACATTTTCCTCTGATAACTATAACATATATGTTTGAGCTTTTAAAGGAAATTATCAGTTTTATACTTTGAGTGTTTACCAATAAAGTAATGTTTTGGTCAGGCATACTAAAAATGTTTTTGTGAAATAAATTTAAATGAATAAATGTTAACAAAACTAAGATCCGCACTAGCCATGGAATGAAAATCATTCCTAAACTGATGGATAAAACTAAGTCCATCAGATTATTACTCATACCTTGACAATCCAGAACATCTGAGCTCTATAAATTGAATTATCATATGGAGAATATTTGTAATAGGAATAAGCAATATTTATATTATTTTGAACAGATATAGTACTATTGTAGATTAGACAGAATTCTAATACAATATAAATGTCTACTTATTATATAAGCAATTAATATTTACATGAAAGATAGATGACAAGCAATTCAATCACAGTAAAGTAGGATGTATCATATATAAAACCTCAGTAGAAGTTTATAGTACACAGTTATTTAACATATTCACCCTTATTGGTGAAGTCTTTCAAAACGTATTACTTAATATAAATAGATGGTAATAATATTTATGCCTAATGTTTATAATACAATGTATTTTACTGGATATATCAGAAGTTATATTTCATTGTTTGCCAACATTTAAGTAATCACTTTGTTTGTTGCTAACTTACTTAAAGCATCGGGTTTGTTTTATGTGAACATTGATGAAAGTTAGTGCATTTTAATTATCAGTGTATCCCTCTTCCCCCATTTCTTCACATAAGGATTTTCATATCTGTCATTTCTTATTATAAAATGAGTGAAATTATAGGTTAAAAACAAAAAAATCAAGTATTGTGATTAATGATTGCAAATTCCCTTTCCATATTTATAAATTGCCATTTTGTGGCATATACTGAAAGTTTTTAGATTTAAATGGCAACATTCTATTTTGTATAATCAACAAAGGTTAAACTGAGTGATTATTGTCAATTTAATACTATTTGTTCAGAATGTGATTGGTACATTCTGTGACATTCCTAGCTCAGGCTTCTATTGTTTCCCTTGAACAACTTTGTCAGTTTGATGTCATGTATAAAACATTAGTTACCTTGGTAACAGCTTAAGTATTATGTATGGTCAAGATGGGTTACAAAACCACAACTCAAGTTAAAGCAATTATATGACTTGTTATGCACATTTGCTTATATAAGAAAATCATCATACTTCCCCTTGATGTTCAATATAGTGCATGTCATTTATGACAAGTTAAAAGAGTAATGTTATTATACACAAGCCCATGTTATTAAACTGAGTGTCTATTGTCAATTTAATATTATTTGTTCGGAATATGATTGTTACACTCTGTGACATTTCAAGTTCAGGCTTCTATTGTTTCTCTTGAACAACTTTTTCAGTTTGATGCCACGTATAAAGCTTTAGTTAACATGGTAATCACTTAAGTATTATATATGGTCATGGTGGGTTACAAAAACTACAATTCATGTTAAAGCAATTACATGACTTGTTATGCATATTTACTTATATAAGAAAATCATCATGCTTCCCCTTGATGTTCAATGTAGTGTATGTCATTTATGGCAAGTTAAGACAGTAGTGTTATTATACACAAGCCCATGTTATTAAAACCTGTCTTTAATAACTAAATTCAGCAGACTGCTTCATCATATATTTTGATTATATATTTTATGTCTAGATTTACTAAAATCATACATTTCATAACTACTGTGTGTTTTTTTTTTGGCTGTTGCTTAGTTATTTGAGAGACCACAAGCTGTAATGCTTATTCTTATTATTAGCTCCTTCCAAGCATGTTTATACAGTCCATAGACTTTAAGTTATGAGACCCTTCTAGTTTCTTATTTGTTATGAGTATATTTCTATCCTTACATACACACATATCAGTACTTCAAGCACGGGCAACAATGCCCATCCAGTTTTGCCAGAATACCATTCACTAGTTCATGTGGTGTGTTTCCAAGCTGTTCTTAAAATATCCAAACCAATATTTGTCCTGTTCCATTTTACCAGCCTGTTCCATGCAGTGGCCACTCTGCCAGTGAACCACTCAACACACCTTCCATTCCCACAGATGTTTCAACAAAGAAAATCTGATGACTCTCTAGTACTTCCCAGAAACCCCAAACACTCCTAGAATCAGCTATCCCCATATGCCCAACACGTCCGAGCAAGCTCACCTCCCAGACCACTGCAAAGGGTACTGCACAAGACATAGTGCTATTAGTCTTTCACAATAACTCAGACTTCCACTCTTATGTAAGTCATTAATGTGTTTGGACCAAAATACATTTTAAATATAAAATTGGGCTTATTATTATTACTTTTTTAATCAAGAATCAACTTAATGAGCTAAACAAAGTGTTGGGAGACCATCAATATGTTAAAACAACCCTTATATATATATATATGTTTTTTTTTTTTAAACCAAAAACTTCATTTCCGAGAACCATCTCGGAAGCTCCTCAGAGCCTTTAAGCATTATCGTCACTCTGTCTCCGTTACCATAGCAACTTGGTAGTATCTGTTTCTGTTAGTGTGTCTGTGTACTGCATACCAGAGGCTCACGATGCACCTGAAGCAAAACTTCACTTCACCGCAACATCAAGCCTGAATTTCCTCCCTTTCCACAAGGCAGCAGCCAGGAAAAGAACAGAGAGCAAACAGATAAAAAAAAAAAACTCCCAACAAGCTGCCACAACAAGAGATAACACATTCTTCCAGCCTTTCCACCTCTCACTCAGCAGATGTATAAACAAACTATTCTCTTACAAAATATCACAAATCACAGTTTTATCCACCCCTTCCCCTGGATCCTGGCTAAAACACCAAATGTCTCTTCCTAATACACAAGCATCAATAAACCTCAATCACAAGCCGCAACCCACAGCTTCCTGGAGATGAAAACGACAACATACAACAGCTGCCAGATACAGCTGCATCCACACACACCATGTCAGGCTTAATCAAACAGCACTCAAAGCTATGATACCTGCCATAATTGATATTCACTATGTTTAGACAGAATAATAATGACATTTGTACTAGCTGCCAGACATGGCTGCATCCACGCACACCATATCAGGATTGATCAAACAGCACTCAAGGCTATGATACATGCCATAACTGATATTAGCTATGTTTAGACAGAATAATAATGACATTTGTTCTAGCTGCCAGACACAGCTGCATCCATGCACACCATATCAGGATTGATCAAACAGCACTCGTAGCTGTGATACCTGCCATAATTGATATTAACTATATTTAGACAGAATAATGATGACATTTGTACTAAGAGCTTGCTACTATTATTTAACTAGGATATACATGACATTTCTAAATCATTAGTCTCCATGACAGCATTTTTTTTTCAAAACACTCTACTGTTACTGCTATTATATATGATGTTAATTTGTTACTTTTGAGTCTGAACTCTGATGTATGGCACCTTGTTGAATTAGTTAATTCATTACTTAAATTATTATAATTAAAATTAATGAAAAATGAAGAGGATAAGTATTTATTGAGTTAAAGTAGGGGAATAGAAATGTCTATGCTTGTATTATATGTTGCTTTTTTTGGCTTATATATAATGTAAGTAGTAACTCCATCTTGACCTACCTTTGTTTGTGAAGAATTACTGGACTCTTTGAACAGTCTGAATAAATCATTACTGTTTCTCAGTTGTTTAAGAAACCCTCCTTTTTTAAAATAAAAACAAATGACAAGTGATGTACCATATCAGTTGATACTTTGAGATGTGTAGTTTTAAGAGTTATTTTTTGGGACAGCTATCTTGGAATCAGTTTTTGTTTCTTCTTTCTAGCATCAGTCCAAGGATTTGTTTCTTTTATTCTTTTAAGAGTATGGGCCATCCATTCCATTTCTTCTGGGATAGATACTATGTTGTTGTTTTTGATTACTATGGTAGTGTCTTCTAAATCATTAAAGGTTCTTATCTCATTGGCAAAAAGTATTTTTATCTTGGCTGGAAAAGCCAGCTTTGCTTTAATGTTGTTTTGTTTCAACAGTTGTATTATTGGCCAGACTTTTTTTCCTTTGTTCTAGTATTCTGGAAGAATAATCATTGCAAAACCTTATCAGGCTTTGATTGTATTTTAAGGATGATTTTCTTCAAGAAGATTTTAATATTAGCTCCTTGTCCAGAAATGAAAGAAATTTTATAACTATGGATCTAGGTGGAGTATTTGTTGAGTTAGAAGCAGGCTTCCTCAGTGCTCTATGTGCCCTTTCAATTCCAAATGAAAGTCCCTCTTTCAAGTCTAAAAATTCAGGAATCCAGGTTGTTAAGAATAAAATAATGTATTCACCTTCAGTGTTTTCAGGCAGACCAAAGATCCTTATGTTGTTTCTCCTTTCCCTGTTTTCTAAGTCATCTATTTTGTTAAGGAGCCATGTATTCTGTTTAAGCAGAAATTCTTTTTGGAATTCTTCCTCTTTGAGTCTTCCTTCAATGTCATTTAGAGAAGTCTCTATATTTGTTATTTTTGTATGGTGTTGCTGTAATAGTTCCTTAAGAGTATCAGTCTGTTTTTGAGAATTTAATTTGAGGTTTTCTAAGTAATTATTAAAGCCATCCATCTTCAAAGATAACTCCTGTAAGGTAGATGTCATCAATTGCAGTTCTTTTTTCAAAGTAGCATCTGGATGAGAATTCCTTGAGTTGCTCATATTCAGTGACTCAATATAGCTCCAAGTTACTTGACAGGAAAATATTTTTATATCTCCATAAAAATTGATATTTATGTAGTTTAGTTGTTTATATATATCTTTCTGATGTTTTAAATTTGAAAATAATAAAATTTTCCTATATTATTATACTAGTTTATGGAGCTCTCAAAATTCACTGCTCTCAGTTGGCCATCTAGGCTCCACCCCCCATATACTTAGTTTTTGATGTATTTATCAGCATATTATTCTCCTGTGCCCAAATGGTCAATTTAGTCAAGTTATTTTGTAGACATGCCTTATCTGTAAAACATGTAATCAGTTTACCCAATTTCAGGTTGTCTGCATATAGACTGTAGATTACCTCAGATGAAAAAGTTAGGTTTGAAAGATACAATCTAAACAAGTAAGGACCTAGGACAGAGCCCTGTGGGACACCCTGACTGTAATCAAGGAGTTCACCTATTCAGTTGCTGTATGATACTTGCCATGTCCTATTTGTAAGTCGTGCAGTTATCCATCTTATCAAGAGTTCATTCATTTCTAGTTCTACTAATTTATTGATCAGTGTTTTGTGTATGACCATGTCAAATGCTGAAGTTAAATCTATAAAACTTACATCACATCACAAATTTTCATTCATAGCTGTTATTATATTGTTATAGAACATCATGTTACAGGTGGTAATAGATCTTTTTTCAACATATGCATGCTGATATATGCTTTCAAGTCCCAACCTATCCATTTCTGAGAGTAACTTAGCCAAAATTACCTTTTCCATTATTTTTCCACAACATGAAAGTAGACTTAAGGGTCTCTATGACTCTGGGTTTGTCCTATTCCCCTTTCCCTTAAAGACAGATTTAATAATTGCATGTCTCCAATCTTGAGGAATCTCCCCATGTTATATGACCTTTTGAATAATAGATATAATTATACCACAAGTTCTTGCTGAAGTGTTCTCAGGTCATTGTTATTAATTCTGTCTCATCCCTGTGGTTTGTTTGGATCCAGTTTGCATAGTTATTTTTCAATTTAATCTAATTTGATTCCAGTATCTGGGGTTATCTGGACGTCACTAGGAGAACTTATCGCCCCTTTTGTGGATCCAAACTGTTTTGCATAAGACTTTGTAAACATATCTATAATCTGTTGTGTCTGGGAATAAATTTTAGAATCTGCACACAGTTTATCAATTTGTGTGTCTTTACTCCTTCCACATCTTATATATCTATAAAAAGTTTCCTATTATGCTCAATATCTATATAAATTTTCTTCAATTTTTTCTTGATCTTGTCTCACACTATGCATAATCGGTTTGTCCAGCTTGTTTCTTTCAGTTTTCAAAGTTGTAGTTCGAACTCTTTTCCATTTCTTATATTTTTTGTCTCTCACCTTAATCAGATGTCTTGTTCTTATGGAAGTATATCCCGTTGATGTTGTATGCCTAGATCCTAATTTTAAACATTTTTTGATTGTTTGCACTCAAACAATTTCCCTTTCAAAACTTTCCACATTCCATTTGCAGTTTTTCCACTGAACACCTCACACCAGTTAGTTTTACATAGTGACTGTTTTCTTCCATATAATCTGTAATTAACCTTCTGTGCATTGGTTTAGATTTAAAATTATCTAGCAACAAATTAACCTTCATAACTCCATGATGACTGAACATCAGTGGTGGTAAAACTTGACTTGAAGTAACATTAATTTATTTAGGAATGCAAGCAATGTCTAGTATATTCTGTCCCTGGTAGTTTTTTTATTTTTTTACAGTCTGAAGCAATTGTTGCTCCTGAATATATGTAATTTCCTTACTAACATTGTTGAATCAATATTATTCCAGTCTGTTTCTGGTAAATTTAAGTCCCCAGCTAATATTATTCTTTCCTCCTGTGTTTCATGCAAGAAATGTATGAATTCCTCTAGGTCATCTGCACTTGACTTTGGTGGTCTATACACTCCAACAATTGTTATATGTTCCAGGGTTATGTTTATTGTCACAGTTACATAGTCTATAGTATTGGTGTTATCATTGAACATGTAATAATCACAGGTCTGATAACTATCTTAACCCCTATCATAACACCTCCACCTGATTATTTGTTAGAATGTTTGTTACAATAAAAACATTTATACCCTGAAAGAACTGGTTTCCAATCATTGTTCTTTAACCATGTTTCACAGACAATAGCAACATGAATCTTATAGGAACGTAGCAAATTTTCCAATAAAAAACTTTATTTTTAATGCTTCTAGCATTAACAACCATCAGAGATGCATCAAATACTGCTGTGTACTGTTAAATTTTCAACCTGGCAAAAATCATGCCTAGTGTTTGTCAAATATTGCAAAATATCTGCTGCACAAATTCTTTTTCCTGATCTTGACAAATGAATGCCATCCTGTCTGAACACATGTGCCCAAAACTAAGCTTGGATGCTCTACACATTTCCATTTTTTAAAACAGGACATTTTTTTCCATGTAGGTATTCATCCCAAAAATCTTTTCATTCACAGTGACCTGACTATCCTTTCTATAGGTGATTTGTGAAAAATATGTCCTAACACCAGTAGAAGCTATACTATCAAAGAAGGCTGTCAGTTCCGTACTAACAGTCATTGAATTCTTGCAGATCACATCATCTGTACCAACATGAATAAAAATGGATTTGCACTTCTTTACATTAAGGCATTCCAAGGCTTGTCTTGCATCTTCTATTTTTACTCCTGGCAAGCATAACACTATTCAATGTTCATTATCTTCTCTGCAAATATAAGTATCAGTTCCTCTAATAATCGAATCTCCAATTACAAGAATATATTTGCTCACCAGCTCTGAGGAATCGTCAGCTTCTGATACAGTAATATTTGCTCTATCAATTGTTACGAAGGATTGATCTTCATCATCATTAGTCTTATTGGTTCCACTGTTTTCATTGTGTATTAAATTCTCATCCAGCTGGCATTGTAAATCCACAGCTTGAGCCATGTAGTCAACATCTGTCTTTCTCTTCTTTTTCCTTACATTAATGTTCTTCAATCCTTCCACGTTCAGTTTTGATTTCTTCCTCTTCACCTACCCCTTGGCTATTTTTTCTACCTTCTCTTTTGGAAAAATTATGCCTTTTTCTGTAGACAGAATGTTTTCAGATAGAAAAATATTATCATTCCCTGTAACTTGTGTCTTACATAACAAAGCAGTGTCCTTTTTAGTACATATTCTCTTTCCTTTACAGTCATTAATCAGTTTATTTTTCTTGAATACAAGAACGAGGTCCTTGTCAGCAGAAACGACTCAACAAAGTATCCTTAATAGCAATTTATTTGTAAAAGAAAACAAAGCGTTTTCACCACAGCATTCTGTGGCTTCTTCAGAGGAAATGTAATCTAGAAAAAGCACTCCATACATATCAGGAAATTCAGGAAGTGACATCTTCCAATTTCCTGAAAGCAAACAGTTTTTTATTTTATTTTATTTTTACATATTTATACACAGGTGTTAATACACCCATATACCTGTCTTCTGTTAACCATAAAAAGTTTTATAAAAACATATATGTATAAAAAACATATATCAGAATATATGTTATAAAATACTTAAAAGACAAAGAACCAGCTATCCTAGATGGAAATATATACACCTGCAGCTGCAAGGTACTACACTTGTCTATTATTAGTGTAATTGATTAGTACTTAAAAAATATTATCAAAACCTGAAATCATCATAACTCAAATTTGTTTGAGCCTCAAAGGTACAACAGTACTCCTTTTCTACAAGGAAGAAAAATTGATGTCATGTCTATAATCCACAAACAAAACCCTATGCATAATAATAAAGTCATCAGCTACTCTATTATTTTGTTTTTTATATATGCATATTACAAACATAATGGCCTCCAAAAAAAACGAGACCCTGTATTGCCCTAATAACCTATCTAAGATAACTTCTTAGTTTCAGTACAGGGGCAATATTGCAGTTGCTGTTCAAGCCAGGATGCCTAAACGCATCAAGGCGTAACTGCCATTCTAGTTCTCGATTCTCCAGGATTAACGAAAAAGGGCCACCCCTAATCTTCAATGGTACCTGGTCAATGGCCATGAACTGGAAACTATGACCCGGATTCAAGCCTATGTGTTTTGCCAATGCATTATCGCTCTTATCATTCTTGATGGCATATATATGTTCATACATTCGGTCTCGGACCCTACGGTCCATTTTTCCGATGTAGAACGCTTGGCAACAATCACACATGGCTATGTATATAATGGATTTGCTCTCACAGTTTAAAGTAAGACGGATATGGTACTTTTTGTCCCTCACCATAAATGTTTCGCCTACTCTGACCCTATTACAAAATTTGCAAAAACCACATTTAAACATACCTCTCCTTTTGTGAAATGTACTTTGAGACACATCTCTTTGTAACAATTCCTTAAGGTTGTTTGATCTCTTAAAAATAAACCTAGGTTTACTGCCTAATTTTTCAATCAAAAAGGAATTTGAGGAAATGAAATGCCAGTTTTACGTGATATAGCCAGGATCCCTTTGGAGTTTTTACTAAAGGTAGTAATAAAACTCAAAGAGAAATCACATTCTTCACTTAGAATTGTTGATTTAACTATTTCACCGTTGTTCAAATTAACTTCAACTGATGCTACATTAATAGTAGAAACAGATTGTATAAGGTCTTGTTTGAATAATAAAGGTTTGTAAAAACCATTAGTTCTCTTATTGGTGACTTCCCCAATCAGATCTAATAACATCTGGTCAGGATACCCTCGATTACTAAACATTTCCCTCAATAATTCACATTCCTTAGTGAAATCAATCATAGTACTGCACATTCTTCCTGCCCTCACCAGTTGTCCTTTTACAATAGACCGTTTCTGTTGATATGGATGGAAACTGGAAAAGTGCAGGAAAGAATTGCAGTATGTAGGTTTTCTGAAGACTGTTGACGTCAATCCGCCACTTACAGGGTCCTTTACTAACTTGACGTCAAGATAATCAATCTCACATGTTGAAAATTTGAATGTGAATTTTAAAAATTCAGTTGTTGAGTTCATAGTTTCCACGAAACATGCAGCTTCCAATTCCGAGCCCCTGAACAATATAAAAATATCGTCCAGGAACCTGGTATAGTGCATAACAGGTTCCATCAAACCAGGGATCTTCCTTAATATTTTGGCCTCCCAGTAACCCATAACGTAGTTAGCTACTCCAGCCCCGCAGGGGGAGCCCATCGCTACACCACGTTTTTGAAGAAAGAAATCACCATTAAAGGTGAAATAGTTGGAACTCAAAACAATGTCAAGTAATTCCGTCACTAGATCTACTTCCAACCTGGAAGCCCCAAAATCGTGGAGCATAGAGCCTATCCACTCTACCGCTTCCTGGTGTGGTATAGAAGTGTATAAATCTACCACATCAATGGTTAAAAAATTGTATTCACCATTGTGTGGTATACCACTGATGTTACCAAGGAAAGACCAAGAATCTTTACAAATACTAGTAATGCCTTTGATGTATTTATCCAATATGTTGGTTTAAGTTTTGAGCAGGGATATGTTATAGACGACCTCCCATCAATCAAGGCCCTCATAGGGGGGTTGTTGATGTTCTTATGAATCTTAGGGATTCCAAACATGACAGGTATTTTAGGACAATTTATATCAATGTAATTGTACAAGTTTATGTCAATTTTTCCTGCCAGGAACAAGTCCCTATAGTAACCCCTAATTCTATGGATTTGGCCATTCACCTCACTCTTGGAAGACTTTGCATAAGCATTAGTGTTTAACACACTAGCCATCTTTTCATTGTATGTGAGGTTGTCTAATAACACCAACCCCCCTCCCTTATCAGGTTTTATTAATCGTACAGGTAACCGGCAAAGTTCGTCTAATAACGTAAGTTGTTCCTTAGAAATGTTAGATTCACCTCTATTTTCCCTGCCATTGTTGTTACTAGCAAGAAACCTGAAGTCCACTTCACAAATATTCTCAAAGAGTTGTAAAGCTGCATGTAATGGTGGGTTAAACACGCTAGCTAATTTCAAGACCGGTAGTCCATCCACACCCCCACCAATGTTTTGGTTAGTCACATCATTTTGTTAATTAAACACTAATTTTAAGTTCATTTTCCTCACAAAGCATTTCAATTCTATAATTTCCCTATAAATACTTCCTGGTCTACTTGGGACAAATGAGTTTCCAAAAGCTAGTAGTTCAATTAGTTGCTCATCAAGAATGATGTCAGAAAAATTATAAATCTTAAAATCCCTATTCTTATTGGTAAGTATAACAGGGCAGACCTCTACAATAGGTGAGGGGGGGTGGACTAGATGTCAAAGACCTGTTAGTATCAAGGTCTATAACTAATTCTTCCTCCTGTTCATGTAGGGCTTGCTGTTGCGTTGGCCTAAAAAATTATTGCCATTACTGTAATTAACTGGTTTGTTGTTGAAACTTTGATTATGCTGGTTACTACCAGCCCCTCCATTATTTCTCGCAAAGCCTTTGATTCTGTTACTTCGTCTTGGTCCTGTGCTAGTATGACCCTCATTATTTTCTTCAGTTATGTCATCCAACCCACTCCTGTCATCCACTACATTGGACGTCTGACTGTCACTCACAGGGTTAGGTCGAATGCTATTAGGCCCCTTCAGTTTGGGATATGCACATTTGTTAGAGTAGGCTTCCCTATCTCTAACAAGCTTTTTATTCTTATTAGCTTTCAACTTTAATAACAAAGTATCAATGCTAGATAAAATCCGGCCGTAGTCGAATTTATATCTAGTAAAGTCCAAGTCTATTTTTATGTCATTGTCCAAACTGTTGATTTCATCCAACAGTGAATCAATATGTAGTGCATAGTGTTTAATAATAAGTTCCAGGAGTTGAGCACCTTGCTGTTGGAAAAGTACTTCCAGATCTGTAAAAAAGGCCTGGTCCACTATTAGACCTGATGGTACAAAGTTGTTCCGTAACCCCTTGGGTATTAAGTTCTCAGTGATACATTGCTTAAAGTAAGCCGACTCCAATTGTAGTTTTTTTAGTTTAAGCAATTTGGTGTCGAACAACTTAAGCTTATCTGCTAAACATACATTTCTAATATTAGGTACATCATTATTAGAAAGCGTACCTTGTTGTCCAAAAGCCAAGTTAGCAGTGTCCAATAGCCAACCTCCTAAATCCGGTAAACCGGAGTTTGTTTCATCTGGTAGAGTATTTGAATTTGTTGTTACAGTTCTATCCATCCGTAAATTAGAACGTTCATTGGTAACGGCTACAGCGTAACTCGCAGGTCGTCCTACCGTTTCTCCAACTCCAACGCCATCACCAGACAGTGGAAAAACACCATCCGAGGTGTTAGCTAGCCCCAAATTGGTGCTAGCAGATAGCCGTTGTCGTTCCGGTTGACCTGCCGGTATCCAGTCATCAAGACTGGCTTGACTCATGCCTGTAAAATTCTCAACACCAGAAGTCGCCGCCCCAGACGGCCGCATAGCAGCTTGTATAACATCAATCCGGGAATTAAGCTGGTCCAATCTATCCGATAAACCGGCAAGCAAGCCGGCAATATCAATACTGGTATTTTCACCACTTGCCATAAATTTGTTGAGTTAGAAACTGCCAAGACGAATAGGACTCCTCGTAGCAAAAAACCACAAACCAAAGAGAAATTTCAAACCAACTAAATGAATACAAGAACGAGGTCCTTGTCAGCAGAAACGACTCAACAAAGTATCCTTAACGCAATTTATTTGTAAAAGAAAACAAAGCGTTTTCACCACAGCATTCTGTGGCTTCTTCAGAGGAAATGTAATCTAGAAAAAGCACTCCATACATATCAGGAAATTCAGGAAGTGACATCTTCCAATTTCATGAAAGCAAACAGTTTTTTATTTTATTTTATTTTTACATATTTATACACAGGTGTTAATACACCCATATACCTGTCTTCTGTTAACCATAAAAAGTTTTATAAAAACATATATGTATAAAAAACATATATCAGAATATATGTTATAAAATACTTAAAAGACAAAGAACCAGCTATCCTAGATGGAAATATATACACCTGCAGCTGCAAGGTACTACACTTGTCTATTATTAGAGATAGGGAAGCCTACTCTAACAAATGTGCATATCCCAAACTGAAGGGGCCTAATAGCATTCGACCTAACCCTGTGAGTGACAGTCAGACGTCCAATGTAGTGGACGACAGGAGTGGGTTGGATGACATAACTGAAGAAAATAATGAGGGTCATACTAGCACAGGATCAAGACGAAGTAACAGAATCAAAGGTTTTGCGAGAAATAATGGAGGGGCTGGTAGTAACCAGCATAATCAAAGTTTCAACAACAAACCAGTTAATTACAGTAATGGCAATAATTTTTTAGGCCAACGCAACAGCAAGCCCTACATGAACAGGAGGAAGAATTAGTTATAGACCTTGATACTAACAGGTCTTTGACATCTAGTCCACCCCCCTCACCTATTGTAGAGGTCTGCCCTGTTATACTTACCAATAAGAATAGGGATTTTAAGATTTATAATTTTTCTGACATCATTCTTGATGAGCAACTAATTGAACTACTAGCTTTTGGAAACTCATTTGTCCCAAGTAGACCAGGAAGTATTTCTAGGGAAATTATAGAATTGAAATGCTTTGTGAGGAAAATGAACTTAAAATTAGTGTTTAATCAACAAAATGATGTGACTAACCAAAACATTGGTGGGGGTGTGGATGGACTACCGGTCTTGAAATTAGCTAGCGTGTTTAACCCACCATTACATGCAGCTTTACAACTCTTTGAGAATATTTGTGAAGTGGACTTCAGGTTTCTTGCTAGTAACAACAATGGCAGGGAAAATAGAGGTGAATCTAACACTTCTAAGGAACAACTTACGTTATTAGACGAACTTTGCCGGTTACCTGTACAATTAATAAAACCTGATAAGGGAGGGGGGTTGGTGTTATTAGACAACCTCACATACAATGAAAAGATGGCTAGTGTGTTAAACACTAATGCTTATGCAAAGTCTTCCAAGAGTGAGGTGAATGGCCAAATCCATAGAATTAGGGGTTACTATAGGGACTTGTTCCTGGCAGGAAAAATTGACATAAACTTGTACAATTACATTGATATAAATTGTCCTAAAATACCTGTCATGTTTGGAATCCCTAAGATTCATAAGAACATCAACAACCCCCCTATGAGGGCCTTGATTGATGGGAGGTCGTCTATAACATATCCCTGCTCAAAACTTATAACCAACATATTGGATAAATACATCAAAGGCATTACTAGTATTTGTAAAGATTCTTGGTCTTTCCTTGGTAACATCAGTGGTATACCACACAATGGTGAATACAATTTTTTAACCATTGATGTGGTAGATTTATACACTTCTATACCACACCAGGAAGCGGTAGAGTGGATAGGCTCTATGCTCCACGATTTTGGGGCTTCCAGGTTGGAAGTAGATCTAGTGACGGAATTACTTGACATTGTTTTGAGTTCCAACTATTTCACCTTTAATGGTGATTTCTTTCTTCAAAAACGTGGTGTAGCGATGGGCTCCCCCTGCGGGGCTGGAGTAGCTAACTACGTTATGGGTTACTGGGAGGCCAAAATATTAAGGAAGATCCCTGGTTTGATGGAACCTGTTATGCACTATACCAGGTTCCTGGACGATATTTTTATATTGTTCAGGGGCTCGGAATTGGAAGCTGCATGTTTCGTGGAAACTATGAACTCAACAACTGAATTTTTAAAATTCACATTCAAATTTTCAACATGTGAGATTGATTATCTTGACGTCAAGTTAGTAAAGGATCATGTAAGTGGCGGATTGACGTCAACAGTCTTCAGAAAACCTACATACTGCAATTCTTTCCTGCACTTTTCCAGTTTCCATCCGTATCAACAGAAACGGTCTATTGTAAAAGGACAACTGGTGAGGGCAGGAAGAATGTGCAGTACTATGATTGATTTCACTAAGGAATGTGAATTATTGAGGGAAATGTTTAGTAATCGAGGGTATCCTGACCAGATGTTATTACATCTGATTGGGGAAGTCACCAATAAGAGAACTAATGGTTTTTACAAACCTTTATTATTCAAACAAGACCTTATACAATCTGTTTCTACTATTAATGTAGCATCAGTTGAAGTTAATTTGAACAACGGTGAAATAGTTAAATCAACAATTCTAAGTGAAGAATGTGATTTCTCTTTGGGTTTTATTACTACCTTTAGTAAAAACTCCAAAGGGATCCTGGCTATAATACGCAAAAACTGGCATTTCATTTCCTCAAATTCCTTTTTGATTGAAAAATTAGGCAGTAAACCTAGGTTTATTTCTAAGAGATCAAACAACCTTAAGGAATTGTTACAAAGAGATGTGTCTCAAAATACATTTCACAAAAGGAGAGGTATGTTTAAATGTGGTTTTTGCAAATTTTGTAATAGGGTCAGAGTAGGCGAAACATTTATGGTGAGGGACAAAAAGTACCATATCCGTCTTACTTTAAACTGTGAGAGCAAATCCATTATATACATAGCCATGTGTGATTGTTGCCAAGCGTTCTACATCGGAAAAACGGACCGTAGGGTCCGAGACCGAATGTATGAACATATATATGCCATCAAGAATGATAAGAGCGATAATGCATTGGCAAAACACATAGGCTTGAACCCGGGTCATAGTTTCCAGTTCATGGCCATTGACCAGGTACCATTGAAGATTAGGGGTGGCCCTTTTTCGTTAATCCTGGAGAATCGAGAACTAGAATGGCAATTACGCCTTGATGCGTTTAGGCATCCTGGCTTGAACAGCAACTGCAATATTGCCCCTGTACTGAAACTAAGAAGTTATCTTAGATAGGTTATTAGGGCAATACAGGGTCTCGTTTTTTTTGGAGGCCATTACGTTTGTAATATGCATATATAAAAAACAAAATAATAGAGTAGCTGATGACTTTATTATTATGCATAGGGTTTTGTTTGTGGATTATAGACATGACATCAATTTTTCTTCCTTGTAGAAAAGGAGTACTGTTGTACCTTTGAGGCTCAAACAAATTTGAGTTATGATGATTTCAGGTTTTGATAATATTGTTTAAGTACTAATCAATTACACTAATAATAGACAAGTGTAGTACCTTGCAGCTGCAGGTGTATATATTTCCATCTAGGATAGCTGGTTCTTTGTCTTTTAAGTATTTTATAACATATATTCTGATATATGTTTTTTATACATATATGTTTTTATAAAACTTTTTATGGTTAACAGAAGACAGGTATATGGGTGTATTAACACCTGTGTATAAATATGTAAAAATAAAATAAAATAAAAAACTGTTTGCTTTCAGGAAATTGGAAGATGTCACTTCCTGAATTTCCTGATATGTATGGAGTGCTTTTTCTAGATTACATTTCCTCTGAAGAAGCCACAGAATGCTGTGGTGAAAACGCTTTGTTTTCTTTTACAAATAAATTGCGTTAAGGATACTTTGTTGAGTCGTTTCTGCTGACAAGGACCTCGTTCTTGTATTCATTTGGTTAGTTTATTTTTCTTCCTTGTTATGTCTTGTGAACTTCTTCCTTTCCTTCTTTCTTTGTTTCCTTCTAAACAATCCAGATCCTCAGATTGCTGAATGCTTGCATCCAGAATTCCAAAGCTATCAGGGAATGGTAAGCAAACCATCCGATCTTTGACACGAGGAACACAGATCACTAGTGTTATCAGCAGTTACCTTTAAATATGCATAGCATTTATTACACTGTACAAGATATTTGTGCAGTACCAAATCGTTAATTGCATACTTATTTAAGGAATGAATAAAATATTGTAAATACAAGAATAATCAAAATCAGTAACCACAGAATTCAAAGAGAACTAAAATCAACTTCTATGACAAAAATCAAATGTGCAATTTACAACTAAATTCTAAAGTAAGTACAGAAAAGTTGTTCTGATAATACCAGTTCTGCAAGCCAGACAAAAGATGTAATTCTTTTACTATCTCTCGCAGTTGCACTTCTTTTTAACAGAAAAAAATCAATGAATCACAAACCAAGGTAAGATTATTTAGATATGTTCAGGATTTTCCTCTCTGCAGTCTCTGTGAATTTATAGCTGTTTAGGCCCCTTGGGGTAGCTAGAGCTTGCCTGTCTAAAATATATCCCTTTCTAACAACCAACAGTGAAATTAAAGGTAAAACAACAAAATATGAATCAAAGTAAATCTTATTAACAAGCTAGCTTTTCTTACCTACAAACAGTAAAAAACACTGATAACAAATAAAATATAAATTCAAATAAAACTTCTCTTACCAGTCAGCTCCAAAGTAAATCACAAACCAAGGTAGGGTTGTTTAGATATAATCAGGGCATCAATATGACATGTAGGGGAATATTTGGATGAAGGCTCTGGTATTGTACTGCTGTGGTTATTGTGGTGGGTATCAATATCTGACTGCTGAGTGGTGCCAGGGTCATGGGAGAGATTGTTAGTGGACTATGAAGTGTACTATCACAGAACTTTACTCATGACAACAAGATGTATATTGGGAGGAGGTAGAGCAGCATACAGGCCTTCTATGGACGGTAGGTGGTGGGGATTGAGACTGGTTTCTAAAATATGTCTTCATATTCATTGGGTGGGTAATTACTTTTGAAACTCTTTCTCTCTCTCTCTCAGTTGTATGGTCATTGGGGAAACTGATTTTGAAAATGTTTCATCCTGTTCTTGGTTGAAAGGGGATTGATTTTTAAAATTTGCCTCTCTGATGTTCATTTGTAGTGACAAAGAGCTTTTCAACACGTGTTTTTCTATTGTTGTTTAGATGGGACATGCTTTTCAGAATTTTTCTCTCTGTTGTTGTTTTGAAGAGGTCAGACACTGATTTTGAAGTGGTTTCTCTCTGTTGGTGGTTGGAAGTTAGAAACTCCTTTTCAAAATATATGTGTGTGTGTGTGTGTGTGTGTGTGTGTGTGTGTGTGTGTGTGTGTGTGTGTGTGTGTGTGTGTGTGTGTGTGTGTGTGTGTGTGTGCGTGTGCATGTGCATATGCGTGTGTGTGTGTGTGTGTGTGTGTGTGTGTGTGTGTGTGTCCTTCTGTCTTGTTGGTTGGAGACATCTCCAATGGTACCTATATGGACTGAGGAATACAAAATTTGCAACATGCTGTGCTGGCTCAGAGAGGTTCCTAATTATATGTATGTGTGCTACTCCATCTAGAAGCCATCACATGGCTTGAAAATGACATAAGTAGGGATAGCTTGCAGTGGGTCTCAAACTCATGTTGTGCTACATACCTAAAAGGGCAGGAAGTACGATGAGTGGACAATGACCATGTTGTTACTATACTTGTTTGCTTGAAACTGTTTATCATTGGGAGTATGATAGACATCAAAAGCATGCAGATACACAGATGAAATATGCTGCAGACCATCATCAAGTGGTAGAGACAGCATACAGGTGAACAAAGCTGTAGCCATTCACATGTGTAGTGAAGGCTATATGTGTGATGTTGTGAGGCTATAATATACAGACAGCATGTAATGATGCAGAGATTCACACATACCACAAAGGCAGTTTTCTCTGGTATGTGCTGCACAGTGTGTTGTGGGAGGGTCACATCTGCTACAGCCTACAGACAGATGCCCTGTAGCAGTGACCTTTACAGATGGCCTGTACCTCTGTGTGGTCAGGTATTGCACAGTCTGTACAATCTGTAGATTGTATGTTGTGGTACTATAATGACTAATAGAGAAGTTCCCCTGGTATATTCAAACATCTTGCTGCATACCTCAATGAATGAGCATAGCCAATGGATCCTCTTAACTGGGCTTTCTATGAACGTATAAGGTGGAACTTTGTTACACAGAGAAATGCTGTCATTTAGCCATAACAGATCACAAGATCAAGAACAGTGCAGGAACAGTGACATAAGCTATCATACCCACAACGAGGCAACTAAACTTGCATAGGAGTGGAAGGCCACAGGTGGGGGTCTGCGAACACATTCATCTGAAACATGGAGGAGTTTCTGGCATCTCTGTCTGAGGTTCAAGACCACTCTTTCATACCATGTACAGGACTTGGCAATGGTGCAGAGTATCACTCACTTCCATGTGTGTCAGTGGGTGATGCTCCAGACGTGTATCTTTACATATATATCATGTAGTGCAACAAGTCAGAGTCAGAACTAGCCACATAGTGAACATGTTCACATCATTCTTACACATTCTTCAGGACATCAGCTGCTATGTGTGTCTGTCTGCACAAGGTATGTGTGCCTATACTTTTTGTATATCATCCCATTTTACAGCTGTAGCATTTCTGGAATCTAGGATAGTCATAAAGTAGCACTGATCTAATAAGGTTTTTATGTCTACTTCAAAAGATGCCTCAGTGGATCGGTCCTCCACCATGAATGTTGGCATGCCTGATGTTGGCAAAGTATCTGAGCTTGATGATGATAACAGGCACAGCATGATCCAGTCTGCAGTAATAGTAGCTCTGTCAGACACACCTACCATAGCAGGCATATTACCCTCTTCTTCCACAGTCAAAGCTCAAGTGCCTGTGCAAACCACCCATAGTCACAGGATACTTTTGTAAGACAGTAGTTGGCTGACAGAGCAGCCCAGTGTGTACCCTCATCTCCTGCAACCCATATTAAAGCCAGGTGCAGACAGTGTCCTTGACCACTGGAACTGAAGTAGGATCTGGTGTACTGGTTGCTGGCAACATTTTGGTTCCCACCCCACACTTCAGCTGAGTGTCTTAATAGCCATCACAGAATGGATGTGTAGCGCAGTCACTCAGGCACAAGCTAATGCCACCAAAGCCATTGTAGAGATAATCAGTGTGGCACATGGGATGTTTGTCAAACTCATACAGGCATACCTCTCAACCTCTCAGTGCAAGAAATCTGGACAAAGACTGACAAATGGGGAGGACAAAGGCCCAAAAATAGGGACATATTTTAAATATTACTCTTACAGGCTTAGAAAGTTGCTAGAGTAACATGATTTGTTATAACATGCATTTTCTGAAGGATTTGAAGTCTGAAACTCAAATGTATGTCATTATTTAGTGACTTCAGTCCTCAGCTCATCCCAGTAATTTTTCAGAAAAACACAGATTTTATGAGGAACAGACTAAAATATGAGCCAAAAATCTGGACATTCTGTGAAAATCTGTACAGTTGAGAGGTATGCATACGGGGTTTTGATGATTTATAAAGCATATAACATTTTTGACAGGCACTGGACAGAGTATCTTTCCTCAAGGTGATTGTGCAGCTACACACAGTAGGAACTGCTGTTCTTATGGCCAGTCCCTTTCTGTCTCTGGTGTGAGACACACAAAAGCAGAGCCAAGAGATGTTCTAGGTCCCATTGTACCACATCCTCTATTACTAGTTTTGAGGGCACTGCAGCTCACAGCTGATGCACATACACACACACACACATACACACACACACACACACACACACACACACACACACACACACACACACACACATACACGTGCTTACATGCTGAATCTACACATGATATGGCCCATCGTTCACTCTCACAGAGCACACCATGCTCAGCCAGTGACATCCCAGTGTGGGGACAGCCCTACAGATGGGAACATGCACGGTCAGAGCACATACATCCTAAGAGCTCCCTGGACCTATCACAGAGTATCATACATACTGCAGCAACTTCTGCAGAAGCTGTGTGCACCAAAATCCTGTCTGACCAACTCCAAATCACCTCCGCTCAGGTATACCACACTGGAAACACTACTTCCTCCCTGCACAGTTTTCCAAGCTCAACCCATTCCCCAGACTTTGACGTACATGCACACCCATATTATTAGTCCTCCATCCACACAGTGTCCATTGGCAAACTATGTCACTGTGGCCCACTCCCCCTGTGAATATGATATCTTTTCTCTTCCCTCATTGCACTGTTACTAGGATATCTTGTGTCTGTTTCACAGAATGGCCACCCCTTGCACTGTATAGCATAGCCTGGTTGAAGTATTGTATGCATCATTGTTACTCTTGGTTATATCTAATCTGGCTTGGTTATATCTAATCTGGCTCATAGTTATGAACTAGACACTGACTCTTACTTGCTGCCATAGTGCACAGTGTATACTTCCACCTAGCATGGTTATTCCTTACAGCTGGGTCTTCCACAAACTCCAAAACAGGTACCTCCTATACTGGCAACTTGGACACATCTTCTCCCCCGATATTAATACCCTGCTTTATCTGTTTGCATACCAACACATGATATAACATTCCACACATGACAAATACCTTGCTGCATGTTTCTGAATCATATTGCAGGGCACCACTGGTGGCTTCAAAACAGTGGAAGTGGGGCTTCTTTAATCAAAAAACATTCACCAATGTTTCAGATCTGCAACACAGAGGTGTTGTATCATTGTCTACCTTGGTCTGTGGGCTTCATATCAGCATAATGAACATGGCATATCTGCCATCCCCAGTAAGATTTTCTTGGTAGAAATCATCCCCAGAAATTACTGATGGAAGTCACATGTGAGACAGATGTGGCAATTGTGGAAACTGCCTAGGTGGCACATTGATTTGTATATTATATCCTGTACATTGCAGACAACCTGGCAATTGATGGAGTGGAATCCTTTACGACTGATACACTGTTGCCATTCAGTCCTAGGTGGGACCTTGATGGCAGTGTGGGTGCAGCTGAATGCACTAAGTATCTCAGAGAAATGGATTATTTAATAAAATGCTCACATTGTATTTTTTCTGTCCTCTGTGGAACATGGAAACCCCATATACTCCTTCAAGTGCTGTGGCATAGCGTTGAAAAACTGGAGTAGTACCTGTGAGGAACATGCCTAGAGTAAACCCATCATGTCCCTAGTTGGTCACTGTTGTCCAGAGGAATAGGGATTCTACACAAGCCTCAGATGAGGGTAATACATCTGTACCACCTCCTGCATTGTGTCTCTGTCTGTACCTAAAAGTCCACTATTACTATGCCATTGATGAAATTAAATGTTATGTGTGGTCAGATCCTTCTGCCGTTCAGAGGGTGATGATTCACACCTTTATGGCCACTAACAGGATGGCTGAATATGTACATTTATGTTAATTCTGCTGCCATTACTAGCACATTTGCATCATCTCTTTCTCTGTTCACCAAGATTTTAAGGTATATCTGCACTGGTGCGTGTAACTCATGATGCAATTTTTATATATTTCTGAATTATTCTGCCATGTTTATTATCTTCATTTGCATTTGATATCTCCCACATTATAATAATGTTGCTGCTAATTTTAATCTAATTAAAAGCTCATTTGCATGATATGCTGGCCACTATATTTAGTGGTTTTGTGTGACCTTTCCATGTGCGATGTTGATGAATGAGTAATTTTGCCTTTTGCATTGCTACTTGTTTTTGAATCCTGGGATTAGTTGCACCTCCATTTCAATTCAGAATGAGAACAAGCCTAAATTAGCCTCCTGTTTTCAAAGCAAATTCTTTGCTGAGAGGCAAAATCCATCAATACTTAAACAAGCAGTTCTATAACAGTTTTAAGAGCCGAATCCTGTACTATGTTGGAGCAGAATTATATATTACTTCAAAAAAGCAAACCTTGTAATTTTCAAGGTATATGCCTCTATACTACTTGAAGAGGACACATATATACTATTGTAAGGGAGAAGCACCTGTATTGTTTAAGGGGTGGACCTGTATGATACTTCACATTGCAGACCCTCTAAGCTATTTGGGGAGCAGACCTCATACTCAAATCAATAATTATTTGGAACTTTTCTATATTGTAATATATTGCAGATGCGCTTGCCCAACTACACTTGTGAAGAGACATTTCATTGCTATGTTTTGTACCTGATACACACTATTTCTAGCACCATATTGTTATTTGAGCACATTCCAAGATCCTCCACACTGGATGGATGTCACCAGTGCTGCTATGTGACTAACCTGAGTCAGTTCTGAGCTCCTCACAGATCTTTGGGTTTCACCTTCATGCATGATGTCCTCCCAGTCTCTTGGCTGGCTCACCAGTGAAAGGATTTTAAATTGTAGTTCAGCTTACCTAGGAAACCCAAAGACTTATTTCAATAATAATGCCGACAGATCTCCTTCATGGATAATAAAAATGAATTTTACTGTCTGGATCAGTTATACCTACAACTGATTAGAGAACAGTTTAACATTGTTCCTAAGTTCACAAAGAGGCGAACTAAAAAGATTACAGTACCATCTGCAGAGCAGATAACATGCACAATGGTTTCCTGTGATACTTGCACATTCCAAGGAAAAGAAAGCACATGGAGCACATCCTTAGTGGTTGCAGTATCAGATGTAACAGTTGCACAACCTATATGAGTTTACCTTGTTATACATTGAATGATATAACCCTTTTGGCACATAGAGTAACTAAACTAATTTTCTGAAACTCTAAATTTTCTGTTCTAGGTGTTTGATAAATCAGTGCTGCACTTACATGGTTCATACACAATGTACATTTATAACAGCCCGATGCACCCTTGCCTAAATTCTCTGAAGTAGACAGAGGTAGACAGACCTACTCAACTGTGTTGCATGATACATGATTTCATATTTTCCTAAGCTCTGTATACAATTAACTATAGCTTTGTCAGTATGTAATGCTGTGCAACTACACAATCCATCTTGATTTAAGTTACTATCACTATGGCTGGTAAATGTGATATTTCATCATGTATATCATGACTCTATGTCCAACTACATGCATTGCTTCCCAGTTCTGCTATGGGTCTGCTTATGGCCTATGACTTCTAATGCATATGCAGCTACTAACTGCCAAATGACTATGGATTTATGTATGAGGTAATATCATGTATGCACAGGATTTAATGTTTTGCTTTGCTTGTTTATTGCTAAATGACAATGTGATTAAGGCTGTACTTGTTACAGCTTTCATTGTCAGATACAACACATCTCCTCCCAATGAATTAGGATTGACAAAGCAGTGATTGTCCCTCCTATTTAAAGGTTGGGGTGACTTTCCTTTTTGTAAATAGCAATACACAATTTACCACAACAAGAATTTTTTAACCTTCATTTCCCCAATGACCACTGAGTCCCCAAGTCATGGATGAGAGACCTTTAGCTCATGTGTTCCTTTAGGAGTAAAGCTGTCATCCATGCCGGGGCTACTTTTTTTATGATCTAAAGTTTTTCCCTACACATGGTTATTGGTCTGTCTGGGGTTGGGAGTGCAGTACACATTGTGCAAGACTGTCACTCACTTCCACAAGTGACATATGTTTGTAGTCACTCCACCCTCCTTCAGTCAGAGGAAATGCCTCCTTTGACCCCCCAGACTTGAATGAGTAACTCAGTGGTACAGGTGCTCCCAGGCATATGCCAATTCATCCAACCCTAAGAGAAGTGAATGGGTCCCACTTTGGTTGTCTCTTCCAACAGTGGTATGGTTTATCAGAGGTTGTTGAAGCACTGGTGGTTGAGAGGCTTTAGTGTGAAAAATGAATGTTGCTGTGGGTTTCACTGCAATGCGTTATATTGTAAGAGCTGATAGAGTGCTTTTGAAGGTTTTTTTTTGCCTATCTCTCTTCTGTAGTGTGGAGTCAATATATATAGTACTGTAGGGGAGGGGGGTTGCAGGGGAATTTCTCCTTGAAAAAAAATATATTTTTGTGTTTTACAGGTTGTTCAAATCACCTTTTTTGGTATTTCATTTTAAATTAACAGTGATTCAAAATGGTGATTCTATTAGATGCAGATAAACCCAGTGGGACTGCTAATCAGTCCTAGATCACCTTGGACACAATCAGAGCTCTATTACATGCAGGTAAACACAGCGGAACTGCTAATCAGTCCCAAATCACATGGGACACAATCAGAGCTCTATTACATGCAGGTAAACACAGCAGAACTGCTAATCAGTCCCAAATCACATGGGACACAATCAGAGCTCTATCCCTCTACACAAGAGAGCCAAACTCCAACAAAAATTTTGATACACTCATTAAGGCTGCACACAAGTCCCACCTTCCAGTCACCTTACTAGGTGAACCATCTAGGAAGCCTTCCTATAACGATTTTGCACCAGTTTGCAGAAAATGGTGAATATCTGTCACAAGGATTGGAGTAGTAAATGTAAAACTAAGTTAAGAGCAGCATAAGTTTCCTCCTGCAGATTTGCTTAGTCAATACTGTGTGAAAACAGCAGCATAAACAAAGAAACACAGTACTTTCTTCCAGTTGTACCCCTTAATTGCATGGCATGACCAGACTCTTTTTTTTATCTTCTTTAAACGAATATTAGTTTCACCCCATGGCAGAAAATAGTTCTTTTGTTCCCTACATTGTCTCCATTCTTCACATTTATCCATTTTTCATCACTGACATAAGTTGGTATATATCTGTACTTCAGCCTCTTCGGTGCACATGACAATACTCTTTTCACTTTAGGACCTACCCTGACACTGGCTTTCATACAAATTTGTCATTAGTAATGCTTTTGTCCAGTTTCAGGACACTCATCTAAAAGCAAACCTCTATAAACTATAAATGTGATCTTTAGTGCAGTTCTCACCAGACATATATGTGTTTATTGATTGTAGGAATCAATAATATGTCTGCATCAGAAAAATACAAAGATAGTTTTAGACATCGGCAAATGCTGTTTCCCATTGATCAGTGAGGTCACCAAACACAACAGCTTTCCTTTCATTGCTATTTTTGTTAAACATTTGTTAAAGCAACAAATACTTTTACAATCTCATTGTGTAGCTAATAAGTCAGATGTGTAACATGACTCTGATGGGATGAAGAATCCCAAGGACCAGCGGATTATTTGCTACTTTGAAATTTAAACATGGTCAGTTCTATGGCATGAGGGAAAGAGCCCTGCCTATGACAAAGGCGACTGGGATTTGATAAGTGGTCCTGGCACTGTAGGAACCGATGAAGGGTAGGAAAGTAATGAAGAGATTGTGCCCACTCACCTATCTCTCTCACTCTCGGGGGGAGGGACTAGGATCTGTGTCAAGGAAGAGAATAGCCGCTATGTTGCTGGGGCTCTAGACAGCACAGCAGAGTTCACACCAGGTTGGAAGAGGGTGTGGTCATAGATGGGAGGTCACTCAAATTCTGCAGAAGTGTTATGTGGCCTTGTAGTGTCCATTGCATGCTGCTTGTGAGTGGAGTCTAAAATAGAAACATCACCATGGAGGTGAGGATGTTTGCTTCTCATGGCCAGAGCCTGATACTGACCCTGTAACCAGCACACAGGGGTTAGGGCATAACATGTTCATCAGCCCACAGTGTGATGCTCTCCTCAAGCAGTCTGACCCTCTCCATTAATGGCTAAATGAATAGTCCAGTGGGGTGACAGGGGAAACAGAGCTGCTAGTCATCGGGGATTGGAGAAAAAAGGCAAAAAGATTTCTAAACACAACTATAGTTCATTTGTTAAATCTTTTGGATTCCCCAACTATGTTAATGTTGTTGATAATGCTACACTTCCTTTAATCCTCTCGAGGGCTCTCTGATTTTTGTCAGTGCCATCAGAAACCAGGATCTGTTAAGTGCGTTTGCATTTGTGTGTGTGTGTGTGTGTGTGTGTGTGTGTGTTTGTATTTTTGGAGGGGTCCTGACTTATTTAATCCTGCTGTGACTATGATTAGTTTGATAATTCTGCTATGACCTCATGGCTCCATTAATCCTGCTACAGGTTCCACAAACCTGTAAATAATTACCATATTATCCAGGCATACATTTTATGTGGGAGCCTGAGTAATGTGAAACCATGATTGGCTGTCTTACAAAGTTATCAACATCAAGAAAATTAATCTAATCAGTTACTTCCTTACTTGTAACTAACAAGTTAAATGTATTATGTCATCTTGTGTGTAGTTAGTAAGCAATGTTTCCTGATGTAGGGCATTGCACTAGTGGAACTGACAAGGGGAGGAAGAAGAACAAAGGCACTGTGTCCATTTGCCTTTCTCTGGAGTTAAGGCTGAAGATGTACCTGTTTTTGATTGTTCTGTACTGTATTAAATAGGGGCAATTGAAGCTTATGTAATATACGCTACCAAAACCACATTAAACAATAATTTGGGTTAGAAGGTGATAATATTTTGGGTGTATTCCGTGTACTACATCCTACTGTGTTAAATCTTCTTCTACTGATGTTACTACAAATATGCTGCATTTTTGTTTAGGCACTGTAAATATAATGTATGATATCAGTATTGTGTGTATATAACAATTCTGCAATATCAAAATGTAACCCCAATAACACTTTATTTAAACACACAGAGTATTGTAAAAGTTTCTCTAGGGTTACGTTTGGTATACTTGAGATTGTTCTGCACAACAGTACAGGTGGCTCCTGGGAATGCAAAATCAAGTGTAGAGAATTGTTTTGGCAGGCAAAATTAAATGCATCATCCCACCCCAGCTTGAATTAATGCATATTTGTCTTACCAGTTTTAAAGGTTAGGGTGGCAAAATTGTAAGGTGGATACCTTTTTCTCTCTCACCTTCCATTCTTTTACATACGACACATATTTTTATATGGTGTTATGTGTCAATTTTTCTATGTGGTCAAATTTTTGTTACTTTTTTAGTATCTAAAATATTTTTAAAGTTTTTAACATTTTATATTTTTCATCTAAACATTTGTTTTGTATTTGCATTGTATAAATACACTTTGATATGTTTCTAAACTTGTATTTAGCATCTTTATTAAATGCAGTGAAGTTAGAACTAAACATATGACCAAATCACTAAGTTACTTAATTGGTTCTTTCATGTTGACTAACTGTTTTGAAGAAGTCAAGTTTTTCTGGGGCGAAAGCACTTAACCGGTTCTTGTGTTGCTACAACAGAGTTTCATGGCAACTTATTAAACTTTTTGGACTTTCCTCCTCAGATTATGAGTGGTCTTTGTCCCTTACAGTACGTGAGCCTGTCTTATTGGTTGCTTGTACATGTTGTGTATGCGTTTATGTGTGTGTGGGGGGGTAGAATCTTGTTAATTATTTTGATTATTTTTACTGTGTGAATTATAATTGAATAAACCGCTTTTTGATGTCGAGTGTTGGTCAGTCAGAACTGAAGGATAACATCTGAAAGATGTTATGATCGGAGTGCCATTTTCAGATGATCATGGACCATATTAATACTATGTATGGCTGAGGATTATTGCTTTGTGAATGGTGCCTCTTCAACACTGACTATCTTGTTGCAGTACAGAACTCTGTAAGACTGATGCAATTTCAAAGTCTATATTGACTATTTAATATGAGATATTTATATGAGAAAAGTGTAAGGGGGTTTGCCCTATGCTTACTTACACTTCTTATTTCATACCCTTCAGCTCTTCTGCATCCCATTCTCAACACTTATCTCCTTTCTGTTGACTTGCGACCTTTGTTATCAACTTCCTCTCCTTGTCTGTGCTTAATCATATCCAGCTGTATCTTACACATTATACCCCTCTTCCCATGACTACTCTCCATTTCCTTCATTCATTCTCTGCTGCATTATCATCTTTTTAGTTTATCTTAAATAATTTGTTAGCAGAAGCAAGATGGATTATTTCAGCCACAACATAGGGGAAGGGTAAATATAAAACATAGCAGTGGACAGTGAAGGGTAAATTCTTCAGAGTATCGTGTAATGTATAACTTCCTGTCCAAACCTGTACCATTCATACCATCTCCACTCTGAATTCCATGTAGCCATATTATAGCCATAAAGCAGGTTCTCAAATGATCTAATGAGTAAATCAACTTTTTATGGAAGGCTTATTTTTTTATACTTAAGTTTCAACTTCTGGTTACTTTAAAATAGTTACTTATTGTGTCTTCCTTTGATGTTTTGTTTTTTTGTGTGATTTAGATTTTCTTCTTAAAATTGTATCTAATATTTTAATGTTAGGTTTATAATACTGTAATTCTGAGTGTTTTGTAAAAGTTTAAAATAAAGGAAAGAAGCAGAAAAAAGTTGCACCCTGTTTTTTGTTGTACTTCCACTGAAAGTTTTCCTAAGGCATGTCTATGTGATTAGCTTTATAGTTAATGCTTGGACATGGGATCAATAGCTATAGAAGAAACTTAAATTATTTGACTTGGTGTAGTATATATTGGTTGGACTATTGTGATTTTTTTTGTAAATAGTTGTATTTTTATAACTTATTGGTTAAATATTTACTGTTACATATGTACGTATCTCTTAACTTCTTTGCTCAAAAATTCTGGAATTAAGCCACATATTACAGGGGAGGGGGTGGCTAAGGCCCAAAATCAGGGATAATGTTTGATATAATTCTAATTCACATATAAAGATAATAGAATGACAAATTTAGTATCAGTGAGTGGTTTTTGAACACTAAGAAGTATGAAACTCTAATGTCTGGCGTTACTGACTGTAATCCTAACTGATTTGCCAGAAAATCAAATAGTTTACAGGGAATAGGCAAAAATATTAAACAAAACCAAGGGCATTATGCAAAATGCTGGACAGTCAAGAGGTATACTTATGTATAGTACTATAATCTCTGTCTTAAGCATAGATATAAGTTATATAAATCATGGATAAAAATGGTCTTTGCTCTTTCACTTGGTTTACAAGGTTCATCCAGTTAAGTATTTGTATGTCAGTGTCACGCCTCTTTTAGTCATCCATTTTTCCATCCTATGTAGCTTTATGAGTGCCTCAATCTCCCACAGCTACATTGGAGAATGCCTTGACCTGCACCACTCTGACCCACCTTAAAAATGTATATATTGTACCAAAACAGACAAGTCAGTCCAATACACCTTAGGCCAGCTGCCAATAACCTAGACATATATCTCCCAAACATTTTCAGCTTAGTGACACTGAATTGACCTTCATATCCATCACACCACTTTTATGTCTCTGTACTATTCTAAGTGTTTCTAGCAGTTCCCCCCCAGTCACATCACTAACATCTAAATAGCACCTAGCCACCTGGCGACACTCAACAGCATGCACTTTTACTCTTCAACGATCATCCAGAAAAGCTGGAATCACCTCCTGACCTTCTTTCCATCTCCCTGTTGTCCAGCCTCCTTACAGGTATCTTCTAATTTCAAATTCCGTACAGATAGACATCTTCTGCTTTGAATCTTTTTCTCTATTTTTGTTGCTGTTATATTCATTAAAATATCCTTCTACTACTATCTCAAACCCATGTCTTTGCAAGTTTATGTTCATTTTTTCATCACGTACATATTCTTGTTCCTTCCTCTTTTGTAGTTAGGTGTTCACAGCCAGCACTAATCACACCTAGCTCCTAGCTATATATCTCTCCAATTGCTTACTTTCATGTCCCAACAGACAGCATAAACATCATTTCCCCAGCTGAACATTCTGCTGCCAGTTTATCAGCCATTTCTGAATCTGACTTTCTATCTCTGTATATCCGGTTTCTCTCTCCGTGTTTTCCATCAATGTGCAACCCCATCACCAAGACTGCTCCCCCATGCAGCCTCATGAGCAGGCAAGATACAATAGTGATACTGATCCAGATGGGAAAGGGAAACTAAGAAGGACCAATCTGATGGAATGTTCCAGCAAAAACATTTAATAAAAAATACTTAATGGCCCTAGGTGAACCAAACTATCTGCAGCCCCTTACTTAATGTACCAGCCTCTATAGTCATACGTGCTTGGGGGAAGCTATGACATTTTGCTGAAATGGATTACAGATTATGAAACACTTGACAGAGTACATATCCTGAAGTCTGTGGGACTCCTTATATACAACATTGCATTCAAAGACTCTTGTACCATTTTAATATATGTGTTTGGAAACTTGTACTTATATTACCTTTTATTTGAAAATTATTTGCAGTATGATGAATCTATGGAAATAAAGTGGTTTACAGTGGCCAGATCTGTTCATTTTTACAATTGTATGAATACGGCATATTGCTTGTTACAGTTCCATAATATCCTGAATGAGTCATGCTGCTTGGTACATGCTACTCTACTAAAGCCACACAGAAACTGTGCTTGTTTTGCCAAGTCATCTAGTCCTTACAGCTCATCCATGTGCACACATCTGCTTCACAAGAAACAACTCCTCCTCTTTGGGGTGCAGAGTCTTTTGATGGAACAGTATGGCTTACTTATCATCTGAGTTCAGGACCCAATGCAAAATATAGTAGGTGACAACATTTGAGCTAAGGGAGCTATGTAAGAAATGCTGAACCTATGTCTTTAAGGTTAATGTAGACATTTTTGATTTGGTGGCTGGGACAGGTGGAAATTTATACATTGCAAATACTTTCAAATATGGACTAGGACTGTAACTAGATTTTTTGTATTTTTTTTCCTGTCTTTTACCTACAGACCATTAGCCCTTTTTGACCTGACTAGACCATGTGCCAGAAATATAAACTTTGGATTCATACTCTCCTATTATGCTCAGTCCCTTTCTAATAGGGGAAAAAAGACACTGGTGCATCATAGAATATGGGTCTTGCATGGGTGCCCTCTATTGAAAGTATGTGCACCCACCATGCCTTGCCTCCGCATATTTACATATTTCTCCCCGAGTCTCTAGTACCCCCACCAACATATTCCAAAGGCATGCCAATAGGTAATCTTCTAAATTGTCTGAGTTCCAGTTGCCTTTGTGTGTGTGTGTGTGTGTGTGTGTGTGTGTGTTTATGCATGTATGCATACATACATATATGTATATGTATATATATATATATATATATATATATATATATATATATATATATATATAGGTCTACTATAAAAGACCGAAAATCCACTTGTTCGAAAACGAAAGTGCACTTCCACGAATTTCTGTTCAATGAACCGATAAAGAACAGAAAAACATTGTTTTTGTAGGGGGGGCAAGCACCCCCCATGTGGGGGGCTGTGCCTCCCACACCCCTCTACTTAAATATATCAGCTCCGAGATTACACTACAGTGAGGAAACACGTAAATTGTCCTTTGGCACCTGTATTCCTTAACAGTTCGTTGAACCGAAATTTGCGGAAGTGCACTTTTGCTTAAGTGCACTTTTGCGTAACCGAGAATCCACTGTTTGTTTTGAACAAGTGGATTTTCCTTCTTTTACAGTACACCCATTGATATATATATATATATATATATATATGTATGTGTGTGTGTGTGTCTATATATATATATATATATATATATATATATATATATATACACACACACACACACACACACACACACACACACACACACACACACACACACACACACACACACACACACACACACGTTTATATATATATATATATATATATATATATATATATATATATATATTGGGGGGCAACGGTCTCATATGTATTTCTTTTTTTAATTACTAAAGCTATTTGTTTCTTTGAGACTCCCAAACTGGTTTTGCTGTTTTAATCCCAGGTTTATAAGTGCCCCCAGATAGACTTGCCTCCCATTCAGGATTTGTTTTTCCATACCATATACCAGTTGCTTGCTGGGATAAGCTTTGTTTCCTTTATATCCCAAATAGTAAAGTGAGTGCTGGAAAATGAATGCCCGTAACTACTTCACAGTTAAGAAATATACACATCTCTGTTGTACTTTTTTCAAATGAAGAATCCCCCAAACAAGCTGGACATAGCTCTACCTTATAAAATTGTAATACAGAGATTACATAATGAGATGGGGGATCCCTATCAGTTGATCGAGTTTTCAGAAACTCAGAATTCATATTGGAGACGATATGATCGAATTTCTGAAAACTCAAAGCTTTTGAATGGAGATTGCGGTACAGTGAGGATCGGGAAATTTACCATTTTCCTCAGTGTAGTGCAATCTCAGAGTTGGTATATATAATTAGCAGGGGGTGTGGGGGTGCTTGTCCCCTGCAAAATCATAAAAAAGATAGATTCTTGTGTTTTTTTATGCTTGAATTTTCAGAAATTCAATCATTGTCTCGCCAATATGAATTTCGAGTTTCTAAAAACTCGATCAGCTGAGATAGATCTGCCTGCTTACACCTAAGATGCGACCTTCAGTGATAATTCTTACAAATGTCTATATGACATAGAAATCATTTAACTGCTCACTTTTTAATGTTGCGGTTTGTTTGTGGATCCCAGTACCACTGCATTTTAATTGTATTTCTGCAATGGGTTTCTGATTGCATTTATTTTATTTTACTTTATTTTTATATACCTTGATATCTAGTAAAATATTATTGAAGCTTGTTGGTAATTTTCACTGTTCTTGGATCTGGAATCTACTCCAAATGAGCATTATACAAAATATTTAACTCATATTATTTTCCTAGCAATGAAATAAGTTATGGACAAAAAACTTCCAAGCATCTGTGGGAAAAAAGTTTATTGAGGTACTAGAGGGTGTGCTGCTTAGCCTGTGACAGAGATTATATTACATGTATTTAATTTTAATATAACTCAATAAGTAGGTATAAAACACACACACACACACACACACACACACACACACACACACACACACACACACACAAAGACATAAGGGTGTAGCAGGGATACTATTTATACTCTAAAGAGTACAATTTTTTTCTGAACATGTTAGAAACATTGGGGCTTTATCAAGCCATATTATGTCTATAACCATTTAAATGAAAGCCTCTTAACCATGTAAATAGCTTGGTTATAGAGAGGACTTCAAATCTAAAAACAATTTCTATAATAGTATTTGAGCAGTTACAAATGTTACACACACATGACCTTTGGGGGGGGGGGGGGCAATAGCTCAAGTGATATGACCTTTTTTTTTTTAAATGCGAGGTAGATTTGGGGGGTAGCAATAAGCATCTGTGTGTAGAAAATGGAATTCACTGGCTACATCCCAGCACAACTTGAGATGGAGAGA
>NC_056743.1:1045743191-1045868191 GCF_019279795.1 Protopterus annectens | reverse complement strand
GTTCGATCTGTGTAAACTACATGGCTAGTGAATGAAATAAAAGGTCAGAAATGATATGTATGATGCTGTGTTGATTTTCTGACAGATAATGACTACAGGCATGCCATGTACATCTAGTGTGTATACTGCAGAGGTATAGCAAGATGTCTAATTAACTTTACAGACAGAACAGGTGCACACATATATATATATATATATATATATATTGATACTCTGGAATGGCTGACAAATAACTAATAGTGCATAAGTAGTATAAATTAAATTTACATCATTAAAATAAGGTATTGTAGGTAGTCTGTTAGTTGATATATAACCACAAAAGGTAACTGAAACACACATTTCAGAAGCAAGAAATAAGACAGTAATTTAAACACACTGGAAATTATATATACATATAGGTGATTTTTTCACTGATATATTGAGTGCCTTCTTTTCAGGGGTGTATCTTAAAGCATGTGGTAGTTTGCTACAGAGTTTGCAGTCATTTGCTGGGTAAGACTCTCCATGCTTATTCCTTGTAATTTAAGATTTGCACTGAATTTGCATTTTATTCATATACTGATCCATAGTGGAGTGCAGAAAGGTTCTACTAAACTAAAGTAAAGGTAGTCTTTTTCAGGAAAAATGTAAAGTTGCACACATACCTCTGAACTTCTTATCACAAGAAATTTGGACAGAGTGAAATAATGGGGGACAAAGGCCCAAAAATAGGGGCAGAATTTAAATATTGCTTTTATAAACTTAGAAAGTTGCTAGAATACAAAATAGTCTTAGCAAGTTTCTATTACTTTTAATGTGACTGATAGTTTGGTTGAGAAATTCTTGAGAAACCAGTATTTAAACTCTACTATTTAGTTGTACAGTGCAAACCTTATTTGGGTGTGGTAGGTATTGTTCCCCTATCAAGGTAGCACTGCACATTTTCTGTATGTTCTAAAGACAACCTCCTTGCATGGTAATTGACAGCAGTGCAACAGTTTGTTAGACCATATCCCTGACAATCACATGTAGTATTTGACAAACCATAGCATTTGGGAATGATCTGGAGTTTTTGAGCAAATGTCAACCAAATTACGGGGAGTTGTAGTTAAACTCTAGCAATCAGAGGCTAGGAAGGGCTAAGCAATGACGTTCTACAATGATGTCCTGTAGCAAATTTAGCTAGCCTATTATAAACCTGCTTGAGGTTATAGATTAGTTAGAAGATGTGTAGAATATAGAGGTGAAAGGAGTAAGTATAACCTTGTACTTGATAAAGTAACACTATGAGAGAAAACAATTGAGCCTACAAAGCTTTTCTCAGTTTTAGACCCAGCATTTTGTATATGTCAAATTGTAACTGATTCCCATTGATGGAACTAAGCAATTTTGTTGGGATTACTTTCCTAGCTGATGACTTGTCTAAAGAGGTTAAGATAAGGCAGTTTTTAAATGGGATGGAGATATTAGATTCGGGTATGATAGTACAGTAATGTTAAAATAACAGTCATTCTGACAGTGTTAGTCTTAGTAGTGTAAAGATGAAATACCTCCATTTTAGGCATTAACTGCAGTGAGTCAGAGCTGAACTACTGTGTGACATTGACTGTAGGGACTGTATATGTACAAGAAGGATTTTACATTCATCAGCGGACCGGACGAGTTTTGCTTCTTTGTTCTTACAAATTGGGCAGTGCTGTACTGGGGCACACTGGGCCACATGGCCCATCTGTAAAACAGTGTGTCACAGTGAGTGCCCAGGTAAAAATACAATAGCTTATATTTTTTTATTCATGGACACGTATGCATGCACTTGCAAGTCTTGCCTGCTTGCCATAATGTGCTTCCATGTTTCTCAGCACCAGGGTGCCATGGGATTGCTGCAACATTACAGCATAAGACTGTCAACTCAAAACAAATAGGAGTGATTGCTAACAAAAAGCCAGAAAAAAGCTCTGTCCTTTTATCATCATCATCAGCCCCGTTTTTCCCATTTTTTTGTACATGGGGTTGGGGTATCGTGTTAACTGTCACCAACTCTCTTGATTCAGTGCCACACTCCTGCCTTCTTCAACACTCATACCTGACTGTTGCAGATCTTCTTTCACACAATCCATCCACCTCTTAGCTGGATGTCCTCACTTCCCCTTACCTTCTTCCTGTCTGTCCCAAATCTTCCTCACCAGATTGTCTTCTGCTTTTCTACACGTGCCCAAACGATTGTAATCTGTTCTCTTTGATCTTTTCTGTAATTGCTGCTAATTTGGCTTCTGCTTTTACATCCTCATTTCTTCATCTGTCCCACAGTGTGCATCCTACCACCTTTCTCAGGCACTTCATTTCCATCACCTCTAGCTTCTTCAGCTGTTCTGCCTTTACTGCTCAGGTTTCTGTACCATACAGCAGTACTATCTTGTACACCTTACTTTTCAGCTTCTTGGCATTCTTCTGTCATAGACTACACCTGATACTCTATGCCAGTTGGCTGCATCCCCTCTGATTCTAGGTTTGACCTCTTCATTCAGACTACTCTTCTCCTCAACCACCCCTCCCAGATACTTGAAGCTGTTTACCTGTTCCACTATCTTCCCTTCCATCTCTATTCTCAGCTTCTTCTGATTTCACCAATTTGCTGCCATTACCACTGTCTTATCTGTGCTTAGTTTCATCCCATGTGCCTTCAGATTTGCATTCCATTCTCCTATCCTTTGCTGAAATTGTAGCTCAGAGTCTGCCTGTACTGCCACATCGTCTGCATACAGCAGCTTTGTTGATCTGTTCCCTCCAGCCTGTTTGCTAATTTCATCCACCACCAGTATGATCAGCAGTGGGCTCAGAGCTGAACCCTGGTATACACCCACTCCCAGTGGGAACCCCTCTGTGAGGCTGAACACTGTTCATACTTGAATCACTGAGTCCTTCTACATAACCTGCACTAATTCTACCAAAGTTTCTGGGACTTCAAACCACCATAGTACTGCCCAGGTCAGCTTTCTTGGGACCTTGTCATATGCTTCTCCAAGTCTAGGAATGCTCAGTTGGACAATCTCCTCATTTTTAGCTTCTTCTCAAGTATCTGTCTCAGTGCAAACACTGGGTCAATTGTGCTGCATCCTGATCTGAATCAAAACCGCTCATCTCCCATCTTACATTCTACTACTCTGTGTATCCATTTATCAATCACCCTCTCCAGAACTTTCATGCAATGTGGTAGGTATTTGATGCCTCTGAACTGCCCACAGTTGTAGATGTCCCCTTTGTTCTTGTACACTGGCATGAGAATGCTTATTCTCCAGTCATCTGGGATATGTCTTTCTCTACACACTGCTATAAGTACCTTCAAGAGCCATTTCTCCCTTATCTCTCCCAGCATCTTTATCACATCTGCTGTGACCTCATCTGAGCCTGCTGCTTTCCTTGACTTCATCTTCCTTAGTGCTGTTCTTACTTCTTCTAAGATGGGCTCCTCTTCTTCTCTCATCATAGGCTGTTTCTGAGTTACCTGGGATAGCTCTGTTGAGTGAAAGCTGGACGTAAAACCAACCAACCTGCCAAACATGAACTGAGAATTGCTACGCTTAATGTATGTTCACTGACAGGACACAGCTTGGAAGTGGATGACATGATGATACGGAGGAGGCTGTACATCCTATGTATCCAAGAAACAGCTCTGTCCTTTATGAGGGCTTAATTCAGATAAGGGCTCCGTGCAGCTTCAGATGAATGTTGAACTACCTTTTTACATAAATCTGCAAGTAGTGTAAATGTTTATGTGACAGCAGCAGTATAAACATTTTAATAATTTACATGGATTTGTAAGTGTGTGTGTGTGTGTGTGTGTGTGTGTGTGTGTGTGTGTGTGTGTGTGTGTGTGTGTGTGGGGATTTGGGTTTATATGCAAAACCTCATTATTGCATTCAGACAATACATATTTTTGTTATATTTATGCTTTCTTAAGCCTAACCCAAGAGCACTGTCCAGTTAAGTGACTTGCTCAAAGTCACAAAGTAGGCAAACAGAAGGAGAGCAAATCAGACCTTGTACTCTTGACTCTGGTAAGCGGCTCATTAAGGTCTTAGAGCCTTAACAATTTGCACTAACTGTCAGACTTGGTTAATTTCTTCATTTTCAGATATCTTATTAAGGATTTTACAAATAGTCAATAATGCCAGTCAGAGTTTCATAATTCTTGTTCAGAAAATCTGTATTGATGCAAAACCTGTTATTCTGTTAACATTTCATGGGAACTATAGTAGTCTGCCTCTTATGTGTCCGGTTTTGCCGACTATCCCAGTTTTTGCCTCATATTTATGCCCTGTCCCTCACTGACTTATTTTCGTTTTTGATAAATCACTGAGGATTACAGTCAGTCAGTAATGCCAGTCATTAGAGTTCCAGTAATGTTATTGTTCAAGAAATGGATGTTCATGCAATACCTCTTGCTTTGTTAACAGTCTTTAGAGAAATTAGAGTTGTCTGGCTTTTATGACTCTGAGCTGTTAACAAACTGCTTTCTCAAGTCAGAAGTACAGGGGTTTGAATTCTTCCACCTCCATCTGCCGACTGTGTGAGTGAGCAAATTGCTAAAGCAGTCAGTGCCCCTGGAAATGAATAATTTGACCCGTGGTTAACAAACAGATACAATAATGTTTATAATTGCCTCCCCAACATTATTTTTGGCTTTGTCAGGAATTCCTGAAAATGAAGTCGATAGGTATTTGCATTCATTTTTTTTAAATTTGTGGCATCCAGGCAAGTTATTGCAGAGCATAGTTACAAAATTATGACAGATGTGAGGTTCAGACTTTATATCCTTCAAAAAATGTTTTCCAATGAAAAGCTCATTATTCTAAAATAATTCTAAGTATTTAAGAGAGGTATTTAAAATGTGTTTCTTATTTAGTTTTTTTTCTTCTTCTCTTTTTCTTGAACTAAGATGTTGAGAGGGAAGACGAGGGTTGCATTTGGTTGCAGGTTGCACGGTATGGTTCTCATGGCAGTGAGCTGAGATATTTCTCGGTCAGTATTTATAAATTTATTAATTCTGTTGATCTTAAACAGTTATCTAAGGTGTAGATTCATATCATTGGTTGTAATTGATGGTCATTGGTGTTTTTGTGTGTGTGTGTGTGTGTGTGTGTGTGTGTTTATGCAGGCATGTGTGTGTCTCTGTGCAGAGGGCAGAGCTGTTAACTTTCTCAGAGTTTTTCCTTATATAGGTTCATAGATTAGTACTAGGCTAACTGCCCTTATGAGCCATTTTAAGCCTAGCAAATTATCCCCTGTGAGATTCAAACCCAGTACCTTGTGTTTGTAAGGCAAACACTTTAACCATTAGGCCATCTGCCCAATTGATGGTATGTTCTCTATAAAATTTGTGGCTTTCTGGTAAAGTGTTGTAGACTACAGTCACTAAATAATGACAAACATGAGTTTCAGACTTCATATCGTACAGAAATGATTGCTAGTGCAAAACATGTTGTATTAGTAACTTTATAAGTATATAAGACGAATACTTACAATTTGTTTCTGACTTTAGGTCTTTGTCCCTGATTCTCGAGCTAAGAGTCGAAAGTTATGGGATTACCTGTAACTGAACCTTCATCCCGACGGCAGAGACCTGAACACATTGCTGTGTTTATTTTACTATTTTTGCCTATCACAGCCAGTAGTCAGAAATGGCTGTCCATTTGTGGATGAGGAGGCAGCATTGCTCTCACCTATACTTCATTAGAACAATGCTCTTCAGTTTCTGAATCTGAGTGCTAAAACTTCTATATTCCATTGTGTTCCTCATTGAAAGAGTTTGTCCCAAACTCATGGTTATGATTTTTTAACAAATAGCCATGGTAAGTAATATTGAACCATCACAATGGCAGCGGAATAGATCCAAACACAACTCTTTTGTGAACTAACACAAAGGCAGCAGGATAAATCCAAACACAGGTTTATTCCAAAAAGAAACTGAAGTAGCACTTTTGTTCTAATATTTTAAAACTTCATCAAATCTGCTACTTTACCTATTTCATCATATTTATACTTTACCTATCCACAAAGGTGGAAATTCCCAAGAAATCTCTAAGTTTAGACCCATAGCCATTCTGTCACCCCCTCTCTAAGCTACTTGAAAAATGTATACATAAGCAAACTCTGCAATATCTATTACAGGAAAACCTACTTACTCCCACTCAGCATGGATTCTGCCCAAAACACAGTGCTAGTACAGTCCTAATCCCCTTTACAAATACTATTTCCTTGGCTCGTGATAACAAACTTGTCTCCTGTTTATTTCTAGACCTTTCTAAAGCCTTTGATACTGTCTCACACTCTCTTCTTCTTACTAAATTGACTAATCTTAACTTCTCCCTGCTACAGTCACTTGGTTTTCCAGCTATCGCTCTGATCGATTACAGTCAGTGAAATGGGTCTCTGCACTCTCCCCTTCCCTCCCCATAAAAGTGGGTGTTCCCAAGGATCCATATTCGGTCCACTACTATTTAATATCTTCACTAATCTATTCTACACCTCTTGCTCACAGTCATCTCTTGTTCAATATGCAGATGATTCTACTGTGATTACTATCTCTGACTCTCCCTCTGTTCTCATTACTACTACTCAAGCTGCCTTTACATCAGTAGAAACCTGGCTCACCAACAATCAACCAATCCCAAATCCCCAAAAAACTAAACTCCTATTCCTTCTCTCAAAAACTCTTAGCCATCTTAAATCTACTTTTTCTATATTGTCTCTCAACAACACCACCCTAATAATACCTGAACCAAAGCTTCAAACTGTTAGGTTTCACTATAGATGATCAACTTAAATTGGACATACATCCTACTCAGTCTACTATATGGTTCTCAAATACTCACAAACCTTAATGCCACACTCCTAGCTAAACTTAACTTAACCTGTAATAAAGCAGCCAGATTCTCTGCTCAACGTACTTATAAAACTCATCACTGTATCTCTCTTAAACACTTAAACTGGCTAGAACTACCCAACCTGCCTTTGCTCTCTCTACTTCAGGTTTTCAACTCTGTAATATATCAGCCTCTCTATTGCCCTAACCTATCCTCCCTTATATCCTATTATTCTCCAACTAGATCACTCCACAGCTCTGACCAAAGCTTGCTACTTATCTATAAACCCAGGACAAGAATGGGAAGCAACCTATATAGCTACGATCCTACCACTGCATGGAATAAGCTTCTGCTTCAAATTAGATTATGAAATTAAGCTAAACAATTCAAAACTGCTGCCAAGTAGCATTTAAAAATACTCTGGTCCTGTCATTGTACTCACCCACCATAAACTGTTCCCCCCACCCAGCTCACTATTTGAACACCTCTCCTTACTTTTAACTTCTACTCTCTAACTGTTCTCAGCACTTGCATTCCTCCTGGCCTGACTACCTGTATCTTTCTAACGCTGACTTTCTATTCTTCAGCATAACCACTTTACCTACATACCTCCTTTAAATCATCATCTGAAAGTAACCTCTGTCTGCATTGAAGAAATGCTTAAAGCTGTAAGAATGTCTTTTTCTCACAATGACTGCATTACTAATTTACTTGCTAATTCCTGATAACTCTGTAATATTGTAAATACCAGCTAAAATCTGTCATCCCATTTTGATTATTAGTCCTCTGTAATTGCTTTACTGTATTATATTATGAATGTTTTTTTTTGTACTGCATTGTATGATGTTCTCCGAAGCTTTTTTCCTGGGCCTTCACTGAAAAAAGGCTATTTGTAAAATAAATAAATAAATGAAATTTTAAATATTTAAAATATTAGAACAAAAGTGCCAATCCAGTTTCCTTTTGGAATAAAGCTGCGTTTGGATTTATCCTGCTGCCTTTGTGTTGGTTTTGTGGCCAGTTTATCTTCATTTTGGATTTCTGCTTCCTAATATTGATCCATATTATTTAATAAAAAATAACTTTTTGTTAACACTTGGAAACAAATATTTTTATTAACTATGTTTTGAGCTTCCTAGATGAAGTTGTTAGTACATGTTCCATATTTTGCCTTTTGTTCCATATTATTAGAGATAGTGCTGTATTGTGACCCCCATTTTGAAGTTGGAAGATTGAATAGTATGGGATACAGTCCGAGAAAGAAAGCAAATGGCAGGCTGGGCTGCTCATATTAAAGTAGCCATTGCTGTGGTTTGGTGAAAGATGTAGACTGAATTTATTTTGAAAACTCTAAGATGAAGTAGGATTGCTGTGATTGATTGATTGTTCTTTCACTTTTTTTCCTGGAAAAAAAAACATCTATGAGCAGGGGTAACAATGCACACCATGCACATCACAGTACAGTTTGTATTTACATTGTTTTATTTACTTTTTGAGGCATTCGACATTTGCGTGGGGTGCTGTTTTCCATTTTGTTCTCAATGAGATATCTGGGCTATAGAGATGTGGGTATCATTTCTGGTGAAAGGTGATGTATGAAAGAAAGTGGCAGTTACAGGGTTACTTCTGAATGATAATTGATGTGGTTTGCTGGGTGCCACAATATCTGTTAAACAGCAACATGGCCATTATATTTATATAATTCCTTCTCATCCAGAATTAAAATACTGCCTCAAAAGGGGCACAGTCCACCTGGTCACAATGTATGTGTTTTCTACTCAAGTATCTTAGTAGAGTTTATTTTTATTCTGAACTGCCATCAGGGAACTGACATATACCTTCTTATATACAACCAGTAAATCCAGCATTATAGAGTGCTTTTGATGTCACATCTGGCACTATGCCTAGCTTGTACTTGGAGGCTATTCAGCCTCTGATGTCTGAATACAAATGTACTAACTTTCCATTATGTCAAAAGCAGCTGAATGATTTGCAATGAAATCTCAGAGGGACAAAGGGAAAAAAAAGCTTTCAATGAAGGGCCCAAGTGACTTTAGTTCATATGTCTTTGCTGCCATAGTCTGACATTTTGCATTACACTTGGTTTCATTAGGGTTGCAGTGGTGAAGTCCTACTCAGTACTCTGAGCACAGTGATGGACTAAATACTACTTTAAAGAGTTCTCATTACAGCAGAAGTAAAAATCCAATTTATTCCTCAGTAAAATATTTTTTTTATCACAGGAGTTCTGATCCATCATCCCCATTTAGACTCATAGACAGTAAGCTGTATTACAAGAAGATAAAGCTGGTTGTGTCTTACAGCTTGAGCAGCCAGTGAAATGCATTTTGCATCTGAAATTCATGATATGTTATTCTGAGAAATTTGCAGTAATGCTTTGCACTGTTACAGGAAAAATGGCCCTTTATTGCTAGGTACCACTGGTAGTCGTATGTAGTCATTTATACATTGCAGTTTTAAGCTGACAAATTTGGTATGTATTAGAATCGTATTATTTGTGTGCTCTTATGAAGTGAGAACCAGAAATGCACTTTTCTGAAAAAATAGTACTTTTTCTTATTTTATGATGTAGCAAAAGATACATATCTTACATGGTCAGAAAGGCATGCTCATATTTGAGATTCTGTTGTCTATATTCACTAAAAGACAGTAACTCATTCAGGCCTATAGCACATTTCTGTATACTTCCAGTTAACACCAATAGCTTGTTATGGTGGCCAGACCTTTCTTGGGTCTAACTTTTTAAGTAAGTGACTTACCAGCTTACAGCAGGCAGAAACAGAAAGGGCAAGGATTTATTAATAAAGTGACATTAAGATAATTAATCTAGGATATTCTGTAGTAGAAAAACCTTGATTATATTGTGTTTTTTAAGCTGATTTTCAGAAAATGCTCTGGAATGCAAGAATGTATGCAGGCTGTAAGAGGTGCAACATTCCACACCACATAGGTGTTAGTTTATCTGTACAAAACAATATAATGCAATGTTATCTGATGGTTTTATTCTGAAATGTCATAAAAATATCTTGTACCTGTACAGGAATATTGTCATTTGAAGTTAGGGTGGAATTCTTTTCAGAATGGCCATTGTATATTGACGGAGTGCCATGTTTTATAGTGCTTTAAGATAATGAACTTACATTGCTGACATCTGGTCTTTCACTATGTTTTACTCACTGACACATTCAATATAAGTATTTCTGCCATATGTGCTGCCAGGTTTTTGATATCTGACCTTTTGACTATGATCTTCCTGTAGTTGGTATTTTAGCAATAGGGATTTAACAGTGTTCTCTTTGAACTAATATGCATTGAAAAAAAATCCCATTAAGTAATCTCTTTCTGTTTATTTTCGCTGTGCTCTATGTGTTAGCTGTATATCTGTGTTTTATGTGCACATTATATTTATTTATTTATTTATTTATTTATTTAACATTTGTTGTCCGGGAAAGTCTGACTAGGCTCCATAGAGCCTATTTTCAGCAGAGGCCTGGAGAGAAATGCTCCAGACGCATGTCTTTAGACCTATTGATTGCCTTAACTGTTTGTCTGCAGTTACAGTTGCCTTGTAGCCTGATTCATACCTTAAAAAGAGTCTAGACTGGAATAGGTGTACAGTTCAGAAACACTAAGCAAGCAGATAAAGTAAATCTAGATTAGGGCAGAATTACAGTGAGAATAACATACATATGTTTCTTTTGTATAAATGCCATTATACAGCTCTCTTGTGGTAATTCTGTACCTTATAAGCCAGTCTCTCTATACACATTTTCCTTGAGCAGCTCTTGGAAGATACAGATATAAATATACAAGTCCTATTAAATTCTTCTCCATGAAAATATATGCCGGATATGCTGAAAAGTGAAGGACCATTTTGAAAGAAGAACAGATAATCTGATTATAAAATAGTTTTACACCAGTGATAGGAAGTACATTATTGTCTGAATTTAAGTTAAAATGCTGTGTGAACAGTAAGGCTAAGCTGTAGCCTTCAGGGGCTCTTATTGATTATGTATCTCTATAGAGATTGTTTTGTGAATTCAGACTAAGGAGTCTGTTTAGGTAGTTTGTTCCCTTGTAACAGGGTGCCATAAGGATGGCAAATAGGCAAAGCTGGTTTGTGAGACATAAGTGATTTAAAGTGTCAAAGACCCTTTTTATGTAAGCAAAAACTGTACTTGTTTGTCTTTGCCTGCTGGTAAAGGAAGGCTTTATTATCAGTATCAGTGACCTGCTTGTGAAGGGCAGGAGAGTTTTTGAAATTCTAAGCATAAAGATTATTTGCATGACTAGATCTAGAGCAAGAAACACCACATGTATAAAGACTTGCTGGACAGTCTACTGAGACAAAAGATATGACACATTATAGCTGAAGTCACATTCTATAATAGCTGAGGGTCATAAAGCCGTGGTGGTGCAGCGGTTAGCGTTGTCGCCTTACAGCAAGAGGCTCTACCGTTTGATTCTCAGCTGGAGCGCCTTCTGTGTGGAGTCTGCATGTCCTCCCTGTGGTCGAGTGACGTTAAAGACATGCAGGTAGGTGCGAGCGTGAATGGGCATGCATTCGTTGAAGATTGGGCATCAGACTGGCAACTCGACACTGTAAAATCCACTGCCAATCATGAGTGGACCGGAGTTCCGCTGTGGCGACCCCTAACTGGGAAAAGCTGAAAGAATAGCTGAGGGTCATAATGTTGAGAAAATTAATGCAATTCATTTTGTTACAATACTATATTCCTGTGAAGAAAGGCAGACTTAGGTAGTATAGAAATGGATAGTAAGTATGTATCTTTTACACATGTTCTGTGTTTTTTGTTTTGTGTTGTGTCCCACCAGCTCACTGCTGTGCTTATATGGTGCCCTAGCAAGAAAGGTTACCTGAAGCCATCACTACATGAGAAACACTGTCAGTAAGAAAGGAAGTAAAAAGGAGCAGCCTTATACCAACCCATAAACAATAACAGGCACTGGTTGACTAGATCTAGAGCAAGAAACACCACATGTAAGGTTCTTAAAGACTTGCTGGACAGTCTACTGAGACAAAAGATATGACACATTATAGCTGAAATCACATTCTGTAATAGCTGGGGGTCATAAAGCCGTGGTGGTGCAGTGGTTAGCATTGTTGCCTCACAGCAAGAGGTTCTCCCGTTTGATTCTCGGCTGGAGCGTCTTCTGTGTGGAGTCTGCATGTCCTCCCCGTGGTTGAGTGACGTTAAAGACATGCAGGTAGGTGCGAGCGTGAATGGGCATGCCTTCGTTGAAGGTTGGGCATCGGGCTGGCAACTCGACACTTTAAAATCCACTGCCAATCATGAGTGGACCGGAGTTCCGCTGTGGCGACCCCTAACCGGGAAAAGCTGAAAGAATAGCTGAGGGTCATAATGTTGAGAAAATTACTGCAATTAATTTTGTTACAATACAATATTCCTGTGAAGAAAGGCAGACTTAGGTAGTATAGAAATGGATAGTAAGTATGTATCTTTTACACATGTTCTGTGTTTATTGTTTTGTCTTGTGTCCCACCAGCTCACTGCTGTGCTTATATTGTGCCCTAGCAAGAAAGGTTACCTGAAGCCATCACTGCACGAGAAACACTGTCAGTAAGAAAGAAAGTAAAAAGGAGCAGCCTTATACCAACCCATAAACAGTAACAGGCACTGGTTGCGAGATAGTACTTTTCCAGCCATCCAGCTGTTATTTTCTTCCTGTTAGGATTTTGAACCTTTTAATGGTACTGAGAGAAAGCCCATAGCTACTGAGATTCATGAGAAGCACCATGGGACTTAATGCTCTAGCGAAGCTCCAAATGAGCGATCTGTAAATTCGGCCATGCATATACTCCTCATTATCCAGTTGGAGAGTATCAGTACTATAGTTAGGCCTGGAACTATGTTGTGAATTTGAGATAAAGTTGTAGTTGCTTGGGTGTTGAATCAATTGTGATTTTATTAATTTTTTTTAGAATTTTGGGTAAGGGAGACAAGTAAGCTATAGGATGATAATTGTTTAATGTAATTAAAGTTCTTTCAATTTCGGGAACAGAAATACCTCAAGATACTACTGAAAGCTTTGTTAATTTATATAGAAACTGGATGAGGAATAACATTTGCTGAAAGTTTTAAGATTTGGTGGAGCAAGTTGGTATCTGAAGCTAGCCTAGATTTGAGCTTATGGAGGAATATGTACACTAAAGCTTATGTGGAGATATGTAACAGTCAGTTCTATAACTAGCTTTTAGGGTCTAGTCTACATTACCATAAAATAGTTTTCCAAAATGAGTAACATTTTCTCTGTCACTTTGGTGAAGAAAAGGTGAATGAGTGGATTTTGTCCAGGAGTAAGTAACTTTTGTAACTATACTATAATGTATTTGGCCTTGATGCTTAAAATAGAAGGTCTTTCTGCTAGTGAGTATTAGCTTTTTCACTTGGTTATGAGCCTCACAAAATTTAATTAAGTCAACTTTCAGATGAGATTGTCTAAAAGTAGACCTGAAGTCATCTCTAAGAAATCATGGCCCTGATCTGAGGTGTGATAAGGTATAAGTTTTATTGTCTAGGATTTTTGTGATAAGTCATTTCTATGACATCACTTGCTTGATCGTGTTAAAAGTAATGGTTCCATTAAAATGATATGTGTTTTGGCAAGTTTCTTCCTTCTCTATGCTATGCAGCAGTGGAGCTGGTATATATCATTGTGGTGGTATGAGGGATGGTCGCCCCACATGAAGGGTACAGTGAGGCTTCCCCTCCACAAAAATGTTTTTTCTTTTGGTGCCCTTAACGAGTAGGTGATGTTTCTATTTCAACAAGCTGTGATTGCTGAAATGATTATCAGGCAATTAGATGTTTTTTCTTATTTCAGAGAATTGAGACCATGCTGCTTAAGATATGCAAAAACAATGCTTGTATAAATCACGAGGTTGTGAAGTATGCCAGACGAGCATTGCTTACTTCACAAGACTTTCCTAATTTGTAGATCCCCTTGTTACTCTGTCTATAAGCCCTGCTATGCATTACTGGGAGGCATGGTTTGTCCTGCTTCATATAACAGTAGTAGCCTATGGCTGGGTTCTATTTAAGTATGCTTCCTGGCAAGCTGACCTGATTGGAGACTTGGACAATATAGAATTCATACACGTGTACTACACATGCTCTGTGCAGGACCAGGACTACAAAGGTATAGTACATGGTAATTTTGCCATGCTCACATGCATTTCAGTGATGGGAATCAGCACAGGATAAAGCAGAGCTATCTTACCCTAATCAGATTTTTTATGGAGGCAGGTCATGGTGTATGTGAATGGGAGTGCATGCATGCGTATATTTGTATGTCGCTGTTTGTGTAAATACTGAAAAAGTTGGAGAGTAGGGCCATGGGTGTCATCACATGAGTGCATAGTACACGTGTGTGTGTGTGTGTGTGTGTGTGTGTGTGTGTGTGTGTGTGTGTGTGTGTGTGTGTGTGTGTTTGTTTCAGAATGTGCATGTACATTTGCATGGGTGCATGTGTGCGTGTATGTGTGTTTCTCTGGGGTTTCACTCCCTGTGTGCAGTCCTCCTAGTTGTCAGTGTATTCCTTGAAACAGATTCAATTACTTTATGGAATGATTCATATATCATGTAAATTCCTGACTAAAGAGATTTTGCCTTGTGAGAATCTGCATGATTATGAATTGCTATATGGCATGGTGGCTTAGCTTAGCACATTAGTGTGAGGCAAGTTGTGTCTCTGTGTTATTTTCTACAAATACCAAGGAATGACTTGAAATAATGAATAATATCACAAATTGGCAAGTAGTTTACCATGTTTCAGTTTATGGAGTGCAGAACGTATATAAATAACTTAACATCAGAGTTTCTTATATTTCTGGAGAAAAAGAAATGCAGTCTGTGGATTTTTATATGGTCCCACTCCATAACTTTAGGATGTGGCAGCAATGGATTTGTAGATGTGAATGTCCAGGACAGAATGCTCTCAATGTCAGAAGGTTTAACACATTTGTTGTCATGTTTATCAACAGAGTGGGACCATAGATTTGTAAAGATGATGGGTAGAATTCTCCAGTTAGAGCTTCTAGTCAATATTTAGGCCATATTCAATGATTAGATCTGTGTTTGCACAGGATATAAACTATTGAAGGATCTCCTCTGCAATTCTGAGTATCTTTGCTGGAACATGTAGAAAGACTACAAGAGGGTCTGTGGAACCTGTCATTCTCACTTTGTATGTACATTGAATATTTTTGCTATGGCAATGATAATAAATGTATGAACAATTACAACATGTTATTTTTTCCTCTTACCCACTTAGCATGAATATCATGATATAAGCATATATATATATATATATATATATATATATATATATGGTTCTACCTGACATAGTCGAAACCACACAACACCGACAACAACATCACCGACACCACATAATCGACAGTCCATTAACACGAAACCTCACATACTCGACAACGAAATAACCGACGGTACACAAACACGAAACCCCATACACTGCACACACCACAATAACAACAATAAAAAACAAAACACATCCCCATTCCACAAACCACACACACAACACAAGCACACCAAAATCCTTACAAACCCACACTAAACCTTACCCTAACCCTAAGGTCCATCACTATCGCACGCATCTAACCCGCTCTCTAACCCTAACTCACTTAACCCACCCCTATCGCTCCCTAACCCTAACTCACTTAACCCACCCCTATCGCTCCCTAACCCTAACTCACTTAACCCACCCCTATCGCTCCCTAACCCTAACTCACTTAACCCACCCCTATCCCCACAGACCGTCAATATCCACACTTACCTGACTCGCACCCTAACGTCCGTCACTACCGCATACTCACACAGCCTTTTCCCATGTCGGCATCCTCGGCATCGGTGTTGTCATCCGTCGTGTCGGTCTTCTGCATTGTCGATGTTCTGGCACTCATGATTCGCGTCGGTCTTCTTCATTGTCGATCTTCTGGAGCTCCGGATTCCGTTGTCGATCTTCTGCGCTGTCGACTAACTCAGGTAGAACCATATATATATATGCATTTTAGCTACCATGTTGCACTTTTAAAGTAGTGAAAGTGTTTCTGACCTGGGAAGACTGGGTGAATGATTCCAAGATGGTGGACACTCAGTAAGTACCCTCTCCACAGAACTCCTTACCAAAAACAAGTTATCCTAGCTAAAGCCAATTTTACAGCAAAAAGGAGGGGAAAACTTGCATTTTAAGATAAACTACAGTACATTGGATATATTTCTGGATTTTATTTGAAAAACCTCAGAGTTTAAGAACCCTAATCTACTAGCTGCTTATCTGCAAAGCTCTCCACATGCAATCTCAAACCTGTAGTTGCTGCAATATTCAAAATTACAGGATGCTGAAAGAGAAAGAAACAGATATAATGAAAACCCTAACCACCAAAACTAAACTTTCTGCCATATCATCTCTGAAAAACATGTGGTCTCTAAAAGGCAGAAAATAGCTAAACAACAAGAAACATCCAAACAGACGTGCAAACAGAATCTTGAAACAAGTTTCCACGTGGATGAACTTAAACAGGCTCTGCTTCCTCTACAAACAACAATACAAAGCTTTTCCCATCAACTCTCCAGTTTTGGGGAAACATTAAACCAAATAGCAGAGCATATGGAAACTATTGAATCCAAAACACAAAACAATGAATTTCAAATAAATAAACTGAAAGAAGAAATTGGCGCCAAAACCACAACAGTAATGGAAATGCAGCAAAAAATACTTGATTTAGAAACCAGGAGCTGGCACAATAACATCCTAGTAAGAGGATTATCTGAGAAGTATGAACATACCCAGTTACCAGTAGTGATCAAACACATTTTTGACAGTTTACCTCCAAAAGAAGACAAAAATAGTGAGATAATTATTGAAAGAGTCCATCGCTCACTGTGTAAAAAACAGGAATCAGGCACACCAAGACAAATTTACGTCAAACTTCTTAATTATCAGGACACACAAAAAACCCTGATAGCAGCTAAGAAACAAAAGTACATGCTCTGGAATGGTATCAGACTAACACTATCACAGGATTTACCTCTGGAGATCAAAAGGAACAGGTAGACCCATGCACCTTACTGTGCCGACCTTATTAAGCGCAAGATAACATTTCAGATGAGATACACAAATACTCTCATCTATTATTATAATGATATTAAATAACTGGCAGCCTCACCTAAAGAAGCAAAATCAGCTTTTTTGAAGAGTTTCGGTAAAGCGCCAGAATCCTAGCCCCTGAGTGAACGGGGAAAAACCAAGCTGACTGATTTTTGTCGTCAGATTCATTCTTTTCACTTCTATGACTTGATGGCTGGTTGCAAAGCTATGCTATGGCTGTAACGCTTTAAAGAAAAAGGGAAAAAATGTAATTACACCTATACATTAATTTTAGATGGGGAGGAATGAAAATATGGATGCCAGATGTCAGAGGGAGATGCCTGAAGCGACTCCTGCAGATAAGGTAGCCGGATACTTCCCATTTACCTAACTTCCACCTACAGAAACAGCAATGGTGGTGATTTTGGATAAGCGAGATGTTTCTGATTGAAATGCAAGCAAAAAACAGATAACTAATTGCCTATATTAAGTAAGACCTTGTATTTTATTAACAATATCGTGCGTACGATAACTTTACATGCTGCCATGGAATTTGGATACAACTGATCGGTTAGATAGTTCTTCTAGCAGTTTATACGTTATTGACTTAAACACATCATATATCCAGCTAATTTAGATACTTAAAGAACTGATTTAAGTATGATTTATGACAATTGAATAGCAAGGTTATCAAATGTTTTACCAGTCTGTTTATTGTTCAAAGGAGGTGTGGAGTTAAAAAGAGGAAAACAAAAAAAAAAGGGGGAAAAAAAGAAAAAGACAGCACAGTGCTGCTTTAATGTATAGCTGAAAGATATATCGCTATGGATGTGGATTTATATATGTAACATATACTTGTCTACCTACATATGTTCACTGCAGTGTTTATAACCCCTACATGTACATTAAATCTCGATAGTGCTGTTTATTTGGTGCAAAGATGGATTGCATGCAGACAGCTCTCTTTGAGCTCAGCACACCTCCTGCACCTCTGCTATTATAAGATACAGGATTTAGAGGTTTCCCTTAACAAAGGAGATGCCTGTACATAGCAGAGCGCACAGATTCATTTTGATATGTACCTAGGCTTAAGAATGTAATAGAATCTATAGTCCTTTTCATATGGGCAGTATGAGAAGAAACCCTGAGATAAACCTTAACTCATACTGGAATTTTGATTCTAAGGTTTTACATTGAATGGTGCTGTGGGGATTTATGACTATCCTCGGATTTATTAAACTATAACAAATTCTTAATTTTAGGAAATCCTGCTAAAGCTGCAGGGTTTTTTTTGTTGCTGATCTGACAACTTATCTACTGGTATTTTATGAAATAACTGTTCCTGGTTAGAAATGAGATACTAAACTGAAAAATAGGTTTCATCAATTGTAATTGCTAGCCAATATATTAAGAAGATATGTTCCATCATAGATTTTTGATACATCTTGACCAGGAATGCTAACATAAATGTATCTTGTACTAAATGAATGCAAGATGTTCTTATTCAATGCAGTATGTGTTTCAGATATTGAATTATAGATTAAAGACGTATAAGCAGAATTTTCCACCTCAAACCGATAAAAGAGCTAATGGGAGAGTAGTAACTGCAGGTACATACTGACTTATTAACTAACTCATAACCTTATTCCTGAACATTCCACCTGGTGGTGGAATGAAGAAGTACAGGAGAGTATACAGAGAAAGAGATTGGCGAAGAAGAAGTGGGATTGTCAAAGAGATGAAGAAAGTAGACAGGAGTATAAGGAGATGAGGTGCATGGCAAAGAGAGAGGTGGCGAGGCTAAGGATAAGGCATATGAAGAGTTGTATAAAAGATTGGACACTAAGAAGGGAGAAAAAGACCTGTACCGATTGGCTAGACAGAGGGACCGAGCTAGTAAAGATGTGCAGCAGGTAAGGGTGATAAAGGATAATGAGGGAAACGTACTCACAAGCGAGGAGAGTGTGTTGAGCAGATGGAAAGAGTACTTTGAGGGGTTGATTAATGAAGAGAATGAGAGGGAGAGAAGATTGGATGATGTAGGGATAGTGAATCATGAAGTACAATGGATTAGCAGGGAGGAAGTAAGGATAGCTATGAAGAGGATGAGGAACGGAAAGGTTGTTGGTCCAGATGACATACCTGTGGAATCATGGATGCGTTTAGGTGAAATGGCAGTGGAGTTTTTAACTAGACTGTTTAATGAAATCTTGGAAAGTGAGAGGATGCCTGAGGAATGGAGAAAAAGTGTTTTGGTACCGATTTTTAAGAATAAGGGTGATGTGCAGAGCTGTAGTAACTATAGAGGGATTAAAATGATCAGTCACAGCATGAAGTTAAGGGAAAGAATAGTGGAAGCTAGGTTAAGAAGGGATGTGATGATTAGTGAACAGCAGTATGGTTTCATGCCAGGAAAGAGCACTACAGATGCGATGTTTGCTCTGAGAGTATTGATGGAGAAGTACAGAGAAGGTCAGAAGGAGTTGCATTGTGTCTTTGTGGATTTAGAGAAAGTATATGGCAGGGTGCCTAGAGAGGAGTTGTGGTATTGTATGAGGAAGTCGGGAGTGTCAGAGAAGTATGTAAGAGTGGTACAGGATATGTACGAGGGTAGTGTGACAGTGGTAAGGTCTGCGGTGGGAGTGACAGATGCGTTTAAGGTGGAGGTTGGATTACATCAAGGATCAGCTCTGAGCCCTTTCTTATTTACAATGGTGATGGACAGGTTGACAGACGAGATCAGACAGGAGTCCCCATGTACTATGATGTTTTCAGATGACATTGTGATCTGTAGTGAGAGTAGGGAACAGGTGGAGGAGGCCCTGGAGAGGTGGAGATATGCTGTAGAGAGAAGAGGAATGAAGGTCAGCAGGACTAAGACAGAATATGTGTGTGTGAATGAGAGAGAGGATAGAGGAATGGTGAGGATGCAGGGAGTAGAGGTGGCGAAGGTAGATGAGTTTAAGTACTTGGGATCAACAGTTCAGGGTAATGGTGAGTGTGGAAGGGACGTGAAGAAGAGAGTACAGGCAGGATAGAGTGGGTGCAGAAGAGTGTCAGGAGTGATTAGTGACAGACGAGTACCAGTAAGAATGAAAGGGAAGGTCTACAAGAGGGTAGTGAGACCAGCTATGTTATATGGGTTGGAGACAGTGGCATTGACAAAAAGGCAGGAGTCAGAGCTTGACATGGCAGAGATGAAGATATTAACATTTGCACTGGGTGTGATGAGGATGGACAGGATTAGGAATAAGTATATTAGAGGGTCAGCCCAAGTTGGAAGGTTTGGAGACAAAGCCAGAGAGGCAAGATTACGTTGGTTTGGACATGTGCTGAGGAGGGATGCAGATTATATTTGGAAAAAGGTGCTAAGGATGAAGCTGCCAGGTAACAGAAAAAGAGGAAGGCCTAAGATAAGGTTTATGGATGTGGCGAGAGAGTTCATGCAGGTGGTTGGTGTGACAGAGCAAGATGCAGAGGACAGGAAAAAATGGAAACAGTTGATCTGCTTTGGCGACCCCTAACGGGAGCAGCCGAAAGAAGAAGAAGAAGAAGAACCTTATTCCCAAACAATATACTCACACAGGGCAAGGACAAGGAAGCATTATTGATAATTTTATTGGATCATTAGACATACAGACAGGGTTGGCCAAGATACACGATAACCTACTCAATTGTCTCTTTCACCTATCAGGATAAAAATCTGTTACGCTAATTAGTAACCTCAAATAAATACTGTTTCTTAAAGCACATCTGGCATAAAGGATCAAATAGGGGTTGAGTGGTACTGTGGTGCAGACTAATGAATGACCTATCTTGGATGGCCTTAGGAATGTACATTAGTTCTAGATTTGTTCGAAAATTCAAATATTCAGCTTTGTTAAACCTTAAAGGTTGCTCTCTTGTGTTATTAAACCAATTCTCATTACAGTTTTATCTGATAGTCTTACGCTATCAGGCTCTTCTAGATATAGGAGTAATGGGGTCTATATCATAAAAACGAAACAGTGTTTCATTGAATACATAAACGTCAACACATAAACAGTGAACTAAGCAAACATCGAAGTACCAAATAAGCGTAATCCAAAACATCGAAATATTTTGTTTGGCCAACACTGCAAACCTGGTGTGATTACTGTAACTGAAGAACACTACAAAAAATTGTACACTTCCCCACTCTAACATACGTCCCAACATGACTTTAATACACACTCTGTGAACTAGGCTATTCAAATTATGCAGATTCAAGTCAGCCACACCCTTCAATAAAGTAAAAAGAAAATATAAATATGTGTAACCAAACCCAAGACTGCCTTTAAGAACGTAAACTCCGATACCACACCTATAAGAAAACAATATCAACTAAATATGGTGCATACAGTTGAACAGTGTATTAGTAGTACATTACACTGTCAGTAACATAGCTACTGTGCATATGAACTCCATCGTAGTATACTCTTCTTTCCTCTGAAGTACAGTTTGCAAGCGATGTTCCCATTCTATAGACTTCCTTTTCTTTGGAGACACTGTATATCCTGACATAAGCTGTAGATGCACTTCGGCTACCCTGTTCTGTTCCCTAACGAATACTGAAATCACACTTGGAATGTCTGATATATTCCTCCCCAACAAACACCTTATTCGCCTATGCCACCCCTCAACATAGTCTTGGGTGCATGGTAAGCAGTGGTCGTTTAAAGATGATACATTCCAGAAGGAAATAGGGTAAAGGGGTGGAAATTGCATAGGTGCTACAGTTCTTGTAAGTTGTTTACGCAGATGACCTAGTACATAAACAGCTGAGAAATAAGTAAGTAGCTCTGTACCCTCAAAAGGGAAACTATCACTCAACTGTTTAAAGGCTGGAATAACGTCAGTTTCAGATACAAACGACAGTGGTATTAATTCCTTTACAGAACGATGGAATCCAAGTGACGTTCCGTATAAATGTGAGTTTCAATTGCTGAATTTTACGCCATACATTTTGCGAGAAATTAAATAAACATCCTTTACTGCATACATCTACGAAATTTTCTGCAATACTCTTTATAGCAGCCAGTTCACAAAGCAAATATTTGACTGTAGGAGTTAAATGTGACGCAGCTAATAAGTTAAACAGACACTCCCACATAACATTATAGGATTTAAATGACTTTTTAGTCATCAAGCAGTATAGTGATGAGACACAATTTTGTTTACCACCACATGAAATTAGAACATGTACACTATACAGTTGCTTGCAAAGTCTGCCTTTTGTGATAAATACACCATCCATGAATCACATATCAGTCCTACAAAGATCTACAAGAGTCTCCTTAGTTGTGAATACAAATACATGGATATTTAAATGTATGTCTACCTTTCGTTCTTGCAGAAATGTAGACTGTTTCAATTTTTAAGCATCTAAAGATACTATAGTGAGAGGTGTGGGTGGTCTACTGTCTGTCAATAATTTTGTACTCCTAACTCTATTGACCTGTTGCAGCATTGATCTCCTGGTTGGTAACGTGACAGTGCTTTCTAAAGAAGTAGTAACTAGTATATCGTCTGCAACTAATACAGGAGTACTTCTGCAAACACTAGCCATTTCCTTTAACTTTTGACATGCTTTATATTTTCCCACTACTGTAGGGTCTGACACATGATCGTGACAATCTGATTTTAATAAGACTTCTTCTTCACCTTTACTTGATGTAATTGCCCTACCTTTACATTTCTGACTACATTTCAATTGGCAACACCAGTATTTCCTTGTTTTAACACCTTCTATAAGTTGTGTAAATAACCATCTATCACTAACATTTCTTTGCCTTTTTGCGACTTGACTATAATGCAGCTGTTACCTATCAGACCAGGTCCTGCAGGTGCACTAGTAGCCACGGTTACAGATTCAGAATGCTGTATGCACACTTTAATGTCACAGCTGATGTAATTTAACCATTTCCTGTAGTGACAAACAACTATCATTCAACATCGTATAGTGTGTATGTGCAAAATTTTAACGTATTTTTACAATAGCTAACATGAAATATTTTACAGTTTGATTTCATAGTGTTTACAACTGTTGAATCTTTATTTACATAGTTTTTTAGCAGTGTTGTAACTTTGCTATGCAACTTGGCTACGTCACACGTATCAACGTAGCTAACAGTTCACTTGGCCAACTATAACAATTTGATTTTATTTATTTCACTGCATTTGAAATTCGATGTTTGCTTAGTTCGCTGTTTATGTGTCGACGTTTATGTATTTGATGAAACATTGTTTCGTTGTTATGATATAGACCCGAGTAATGTGAGTTGGCACAGGTTTACTTCTGGAAGGGTTAGAAGCTGCTAAGTTAAACTATAACTGTAGATACAATAGAGGAGAGAAGATAGAGGAATTTAAATACTCAAAATCTCACATAACAAGAAACTGGATAATAGTCAGGATTGCAACAAAATACAGGATATACTCTGGACAACAGATCAACAACAATGGCTATTCAATTGAATATATTAATATACTTATATTGGCAAATATCATAACCAGAATGAAATATAGCTCCCAAGGATAGGTTCAATGACAAAAAATGATAGTGCCAAGTACACTTTAAAAGTAGTTGAATGTGGACAATTAATTCGTGGAATGTGAGGGGACTACAAGACAAGAAAAAAAAATATTGATGCATCTAGTTTATCAGTCTTGGGCTAATATCCTCTTCATAGAAAAGACTGACGTGCTGGAAAATGATTGGAAAGAGGATTCTAATAAGAAGTGGATTAAAACCATCATTGCCTCTGGAGACAGCTCAAACTAGAAGGGGATTGCTATAATAGTTAAATCACTCCAAGATCACATAACTGAATTTAAATCTGATAAAAATGGTAGATGGTGTTACTTTAAATTATTGAACCCTAATTTACCAAAACCAATTCTTTTTCTCAACATATATGGTCCATGCTTGAAGCAACAAAGGTTTATATCTGAAATCCATAATCTATTATGTCAATTTCCAAAACATTATTTCATAATGGGGGGGGGGGGCTGGAATGCAGTGATAGATCCTTATGCTGATCATTCAAGTAAATTAAACAAGCATAATCACCAACCATCACTTGCCTTAACTCACTTAATATCAGACTTCCTTTTTCTTGACCCTATCTCCTTTAGTGTAGATTTAAGGAAGGATAACTATTATACATATTATTCTAAATGCCATAATTCCTGGGCTCGACTAGACTTCTTTTTAATTTCTGAAGATTTTGCAAAAGAGAAAATAAGATACTCAGGTGAACCTAGATACCTATCGGGCTATTCTAGAATTATGCTCGATATCAATTGGTCAGACACATTACTGACATCTAGATATCATAGATGTAATTGGTCCCTAAATAACATTCTTTTTAAATCTGAAGTGGTCAAAGATATTTCTGATATTCTAGCAGAATTAGACAATAACCTTAACAACACTGACATTCCTCTAGATATTCAATGGGCTGCAGTTAAAACAACAATTAGAGGATACCTCATTCAAAAATCATCATACTTACAAAAAATGGGAAAACAAAAAGAAAATCAACTAATCAAGAAACTTAAGGAACTGGAAAAGAAGTTGCAAACAACTCAGAACCCCGAATGGGAAAAGCACGTTAATAAAACATAAAAAGAACTATTTGATCTGCACCAGCAAAATTATTCAATACAAGAATAAGCTCAGCCCAGTCCCTACCCAAACTGCAAAAAGTCACACAGGAAGCCTTTTCCTCTGTTGAAACTTGGTTATCCGATGCCCAATTAATACTCAACCCAAACAAAACTAACTACTCATCTTCCAACCCACCAAACATACTCAAAACAACTCTCACTTTAACATCACAGCAAAAGACAACACCGCTATATACCCAACTGAACACACCAAATTGCTAGGAGTGAAAATAAACAATAAACTAAAATTTGACATTCACATATCGAATACCATAAAAAAGTCCACAAAAAAACTAGGAGCGTTATACAGAAATAAGCAACTTCTCACCAAAGCAGCAAAGATTTCAGTGGCAAATTCCCACCTTATCTCCACCCTACTTTATTCCTGTCCAATATATACCAATCTAAGGCAATGCGATCTAAACAAGCTAGAGACCTGCTACAACAAAATCACCAAATTCACCAAAGGGGCATCCTACCGTAGTCACCACTGTCTCTCACTTGCTGAACTGGGTTGGCTTGAACTCCCTCACCTCCTTCAGTGGTATCAACTCTCACTCTCCCACAAACTAGTAAACCATCCACTAAATGTCCCATCCCTCCAGAATCTACTCCAATCCTATTGCACTACCAGACCACTAATATCCAGCAACAAAAATCACTTGCAGATCAATAAAGCCAATAACTCTGCTGGTGAAGCACTATTCTCTTGCACCATAGCCAAATTATTGAACTCCCTCCCACCCACAATTACCTCCATACCATCATGCACCCACTTCAAAACTTTACTAAAAGCGCACCTAAAAACATGCTGGCTATGCCCTTGCAACTCCCACTCTAATATCACCCACCCCATCCAACCACTACCTTTCTTTCCACTCCACTAACTACCTTGATTATAGCAAGTTCAGATGCTCATAAGCCTAGTACTTATTATTCAGCAGGAACTTCTTATTGTAACATTTGTTAATGTCTGTTATGTACTTCACAGATAAAGATTCTAGTTGCCTACTGATGTACTATGTTTTTCATCTGTAAATATGTTGTAAGTAATTGCTATGTTAAATTGTTAATCGCTATGTAATCCAATGTAACTACTGTCTGTTTATTTTAACTGTGGAGCTTTTTTCCCCGAGCCTCCACTGAAAATTGACCTACGTCCAGCGGACACTCCCGGTCAACAAATGTAAATAAATAAATAAATAAATAAGAATGAATGTTTATAGCTTAATACTCTGCAGAAATGCAAGTCTCATCAAGAACACTTGCAAGAATAATAGATAATAAATGAGAATCCTCTAGAATAACTCTCTTGCAGTACCAGGATGAAATATTTAAAACAGATGAACAAATTTTAGAGGTATTCCAAAAAAAAATGTATGCAGGAATTTATAATACTAATATTCACCAAGCCTCAAGGTATGAAGCTGAAAATTTCTTAAGAAATCTTGAATATCCTAAAATAAATACTACCCAAGCAAGTCTTCTGTCAGCCCCATTTAAACAACAAGAAATAATGGAAGTGATCAAAAACTTAAAAACAGGCAAAGCACCAGGTCCAGATGGATATACTGCAGAATTTTATAAGACATTCTTAATGATCCCATACTCTTAAAAGTGTTCAACCATATTAGAACAAATGGGATCACTGATCTTCATTTAAATAGCCCCAAACAATATTCTTCTTCTTCTTTCATCTTTTTCCCAGTTAGGGGTCACCACAGCGGTTCACCTGTCCGCTCATGATTGGCAGTGGAGTTTTTACAGTGTCAAGTTGCCAGCCCGGCACCCAACCTTCCACAGAAGGCACACACACACACACACACACACACACACACACACACACACACACACACACACACACACACACACACACACACACACACACACACGCACACACACACACACACACTCATGCCTAGGGCCAATTTAGAGTGTCCAATCCACCTACAGCATGTCTTTGGGATGTGGGAGGAAATCAGAGCACCCGGAGGAAACCCACGAAAACAAAGGGAGGACATGCAGACTCTACACAGAAGGCACCCCAGCCAAGGATCGAACCGGAGAACCTCTTGCTGTGAGACAAGCTCCAAAACAATATTAATACCAAAAAATAAAGTTGATAGAGCTAATTCCTACAACTATAGACCAATTGCCTTGATGAATGTGGACATTAAAATCCTTACCTCCCTACTTGCGGAAAGAGTGAAGAAGGTTATGCTGTCTATTATCTCACAGGAACAAGCTGGATTTATGACTAATAGACACACATACTGGACTCTATGATCCAACTCACCAAAAAGGAAAAAAATCAAGATATACCCTAGTTCTAGATGTCTGCAAAGCATTTGATAGGGTCAGTTGGAACTTCCTATTTACAACCTTATCTCATTTTAATATACCCAAAGACTTCATAGATCTCATTGAAACCTTATATAATAACTTGCATACATATTTATATATTAATAGAGTCTGGTCATATCCAATTAAATTAACCAACAGAATAAGACAGAGATGCCCATTCTCTCTCCGCTTCTATTCAACCTCTACATTGAAACCTTCTTCTTGTACATTGAGCAAAAAAACTTTCATTCAATCCCCAAAACATTGAATTACAGAATTTTGTTATCTGCATTTGGAGATGATTTAAACATATACTTCGAACTCCCTACCACAGATCTTAAGAAAATTATTTCATCAACAAACAAAATACTCAGAAGTTTCAAACTATCAAAATAATCTAAATCACATATATTTCCCATTAACCCCCTAAGTCATAAAGAAGGTTATTTTGCTGATTCCCCTTTTGAAACAATATATTCCAGTAAATACCTTGGAATAAACTACAAGCATAACCGCCAATCTATGTGGCAAAATTATGTGTTTAAAACATGGAATAGCATTGCACAAGACTAGATAGATGGAAACTATTAAAACTATCCATAATGTCAAAGGCGGCAATCATTAAAATGAATATCTTCCCAAAATTATTATATCACTTCAATGCTACAGTGTCAATGATACCAAACAATTTCTTTCATAAAATAAAGAAAGAATTAACCAAATTCATATGGTATCCCAAAACAGTCCGAATCAACTATACAATGTTAATGTACCAAAAAGAAAAAGGGGAACTGGAACTCAGCTCTACTATAAAGTTACTAATGCGATCAGACTTATTTCGATATCAGACTTTTCGAAAAATAATGATCAGTGGACACCAACATGGGTAAAGATCTGGAACCAGCATGTGCTTAGCAGGAAAGTCAACCCTAAATCCATTCCGTACCTAACATCACCAAATGTCAAGAACCTCAAACTAAATGAGACTCCAACAGTTAGCGTAAAGTACTTTCAGGGTTGGATGAAACCCTAAAACTCGAGAAAGTCCTATCCCTTAGTCAACCTATACACCTGAATCCAAATATTAGAATTAATAACAAATGTTAAATTTAGCAGACTACCCACTAATCAAATATTGTATGATGTGGGACATCTATAAATATAAAGACAAAACACTACAAGAACTCTGAGAGACTTTAAGGGTTGGAAAGAAATACATTGTCATATTAAAAAATTAAAATTAGGGAGATTCGTCCAGTAATAGTTAGTGATCCATCTGTAGACAGAAAAAGATTTGATGAAACTCTCAGAAATTTTGGAAAGCTTCATAAATAAAAGAAAGCAATTTCAAATGCATAAAAACGTGAATTCTTTTATTTACGAAGACACATTACTATTTTCCACTTATTTGGATAACAAGGGAAATATACCCTCAAAAGAACAGAAACTTAAAGCTATTAATCATTTTATAAATTATTCTCCATTTAAAAAGCTAATAGGTACACAGTTGATGATTAAACCTCACCCCTTGAATATAAATAAATGTAACTCTTAATACTCCACCAACATGCAAACGCTACCCTTTTCCACAGGCATACTTTCTTCATGTCTTGTGGTTTTATAGATATTTAAAAAAATTGTGGGATTCTCTTAAGATATGTCTACAAAAATGGGCTATCACAATTTAACCCTATGTTGGGAATTAGCAATTCTGCATATTACAGACCTAAAACTCACCAAAATACAGATTCATACTTTAGTCACTATATGCTCACTGGTTAAACTATACATAACAAAAAACTGGATTGATTGTACTAAATTGACATGGAAAGGCTTCCAATCTATGGCTATAAATTATATTTCATCTCAAAAATTAATCATTTTGAATCCCAAGAAATGAATTTATTACTAGAAATTATGGAAGCTACTGTTTGAAAATATCTTGCTTATCTGACAATGGTTTAATGTTAGATTAGAGATGCACTGACTATTAGAATCTGGTCATGAAAGATAAACCTCTCCATCAAAATGAATATGGAACTAACAGTTTAAGTCTACACATAAAAGAAATGATAGCTCTGTTGTTTTCCTCACTTTCCCATGTTTAGCTTAGCAGCAGTATTGTAAATAGTGTACATAGTTTTAGATGATGTTTGTGTAGTAGAATGGGATGGTTTGTTACTATAATAACTAAATTCTTGTGTAATCAATAATGTATCTTATTACATGTATGCTATTGTTTTGTATCTCTGCTCCGTTACACAAGTCAAATAAAATGTTATTGAAAAAAAAGACTAGGTGAATAACAAAAAATGCATGCAGGCAAACAAAGGATTATGATTTGGAATCAGAGTATAGACTGACATCTTGGTTGTGATTAGACACATAAAAGGGGGAGTTAACAGGATGCATATATACATACATGTGTGTGTGTGTGTGTGTGTGTGTGTGTGTGTGTGTGTGTGTGTGTGTGTGTGTGTATATATATATATATATGTGTGTGTGTGTGTGTATATATATATATATATATATATATATATATATATATATATATATATATATATATATATATATATATATATATATATATATATATATATATATCCACCTAGCACCTAGCTTAGGGAAGGAGGGTAGCTGGCTGGGTAGAGGTGCTTAACAGTGCAAGCCTCATGCCATAACATGAACTACCATGAATTTTTTCTACATCCTAATAAGACTCAGGAAGCCTACACAGCATTGAGAGAGCTGGCCAGTAGTGGTTATTGGAGTATATGTTGCTTGATATGGGAGAAAGAGCAGGTAATAATGGAAATTTACTGTTAGTTAGACGTGTCCTGAGTTTATAGTGAGCCAAGTGGATCACATATAGGAGAGGTTATAGAAGAACTGAACTGGCATATGCTGACCAGATCTAGTGCAATCTCCACACCACAGTGTGAATGCCTTTCAGATTTTCTAGCGCTCCAGTTAGACTCAAAGAGCATGTATAGTGTTACTAGAGTTTTGCTGTAGGTGTTCAGTAGACTGATTATTGCTTGGAGATGTAGAAAAGGCAGGTAGTAATGAAGATATCTTGTTAACTAGAGGAGTCCAGAGTTTGCAGTGATCAAGGTGGACTACATGTGAATTGAAACAACGTGTGAACTGAAGAGTGCCAACCATTTTTATTAGGGAGTAAATGGATGGATCACAGATGAAATGTGTAGTAGGCTGTAGAGGTGAACATATCTTCTGGAGATCTGTGTCATTATGAGGAGGTGTGCACTTCATCACAGTGACCTACCTGGGTACTATCTCCTGGAAATTAATTCTTGATCTACTGTTGAAAAATAATGGATACAGGAAAGATGTGTTGTCCATGAAGACCAAACACACTGTCAATAAAACTTATACATATAAAGGATCAGTCAGTGAGAAGTTGTATTTTATGAAGTAGCTGCCTTACTGAGTAATAAGGACAGAAAACACCACCTGTGCTGAATGTACAATATACCATTACTCTGAAACAAACTACAGCAAGACAGCATACTGGGCCAAACTTTGTGATAATTGTTTGATCCTTGCATATTGATATATTATGTTAAGCAAGCAATAGTTTTTCAACTTACCCTACAGGAATGACCACTTAAAATGAGATAAAAGTCAGAGCCCTAGAGAGATATAGTAACAGCTTGTAGTAGGTTTCTGGTCAAGAAATTGGAAGTAAACACACACACACACACACACACACACACACACACACACACACACATGCACGCACACACGCACACACTCGCGCGCACACATACACACTATCTGAAATAGTAGCCACTTTACAGAACTTTACGAAACAAGTGCCAATTTTAAAGTTTCAGGAATGTAATGCTAGGTTTCAAAGACTGGAGCTTATGCAGATAGTCATCCTTGATGTTTATGCTTGAAATGGCAGCATACAGTTGTGATGCCCGTGCACTGGCCCAGCAATCAAGGAGCCTCAATCCTCACCACTAACACCAGTAAGGGGCATCCATATAGGGAAAGGATAATAAATACACACACAGTAAAGTACAATTTCCCTTAAGAGCACACAGAGATCACAGTCAGTCTGGGATTGGTTTCTCCCTTTCTATTCAGATCCCCAATAAGACTCCCTACTGGCACAGCTATAGGGTCCTGATCTCAGCCTAGTGGGCAAGCTAAAACCCCCAGCACCCTCTCTATTCAACCAGTACTTTGTGTCCCTGCCCAAGTAGCTCACACACACACACACACACACACACACACACACACACACACACACACACACACACACACACACACTTTGAGATAAGAGTTTATACAACCACACAGACACTCCTGGTGAAGGCTGGCACAGATTCTCCAGCTGTGCACTTTTTACCCAGACTATATGGTAGAAATCACTGCCACCACCCAGCTAATATTTATCAGCTACTCAAAGACCCTTATGAAAGGGTGTCCAATTATTACTATGCAATATTATTATCCAAATGGTAAGTGCAACCTAACAGTCAAGACTTATTTTAAATGACTTGCTACAGTATCACTATATACATACAATGTACTCTTATAGCTGGAATTATCTCTACACAAAACAGCCACAGTTGAAAGGTTTAAAAATATTTAATAATACATAAAAAACACAAGACAATACTTCTTACTATACAGTGATAGTCAAGAGTTCAGACATCACAGGAAATGCTTAAATAATACAGTAGAATAGTTCTGACATTACAGAAAAATAAACTAGTCTAATCTTCCTATTTCCTAGCTATATCTAAGAGAAAACACATTTCTAAAATCTTACTTACATATAAACACAGGCAGAGTGATGATGTTGGATGTCCTCAAGACAAAATGCTCTAATGCTGTCATTCTTTCGGTCCTTAAATTGCTAACACAGTACCACTGATTCATTTCAGATTACATCATTTCTTTCTGGTTCCCAGGCTAACAGACTCTCAGAGGTTAATAGCCCCTTTGATCTTACAGCTGGTCAGGAACCAGAGCAATAAAATAAATTTTACATGCAAATTCTAGCCATTAACTCTGGCCTCAAAACAATAGGCAGAATTCCTTCATCCAGACATATCGGCTCTGAGTATTGACATCAAAGAATTGACTTGGCTTTGTTACAGCAGAGTGCGCTATTGTTACATTTTTGCAGTTCCACATTTAACACCATATTTTCCCATTTAAGAGAACAAGCCTGTGTCTTATATTAATATTTACAAATGACAGAATTATCTACAAAATTCTATCTGGCTCGGCTGGCAGCCTTCACCTATCTTCACACATACCCCCCCCCCCCCGGAACTCAAGCTAGTTTTTCAAGTGACCCTTGAGAAACATTGCTTGAGAGGGTTAGTTCTATCTGAGTATTCCTTACCCCATTCCCTGTCTTGAGAGCCCAACTACATTGCATTGCTAATCCCACTACAGTGCTGCACTGACATATCATATGCTTGCAACCTTAGGCTCCATCTTAGCAACTTGGCCTTTTGCTGGCTGGTTCTTTGTAACCATATTAGGGAGTTGTGATCTGTCACTACAGTGAATTTTCTTCCATACAGATAAGGCTGAAGTTTCTGCAGTGCCCACACTATGGCTAGACATTTCCTTTTCTAAAGCTGCATAACATTCCTCCCTAGGTTGGAGCCTACGACTGAGATAAATCACTGGGTGTATTCTCCCTCTGAAGAAATTTGGCTAAGTACAGCCCCTACCCCATGATTTGAAGCATCCACCTGCATAACAAAGTCTTTGCTGTAATCTGAACTGGCTAACACAGGGGGTCCTCCCAAAGCCTCCTTAAGCTCCTGGAATGCCTGCTCACATGCTGGGGTCCACACTGACTTATCTGGCCTGTTCTTCCTTGCCAGGTCTGTGAGGGGAGCAGTTATGGTACTAGAACTGGGGACGAACTTTCTGTAGTACCCTTCTGTCCCTAAGAATGCCATCACCTGCTTTTTGGTAACAGGTGCAGGCCATGCCTGAATGGCTTCTACTTTGGCAGGTTCTGGCCTGATCTTACCACTGCCCACTCTATGTCCTAGGTTGAGACCTCTGCCATACCCACCTGACATTTTCTGGGCTTAAGGGTCAACCCTGCCCTCTGTAGTCTGCCCAGCACCTTCCTGACATGTTGAAAGTGCTCTTGCTAGGAATAGCTGTAGATGGCTATATCATCTAGGTAAGCAAGGGAAAACCCTCCTGCTCCTGCTAGGATATGATCTACCAGCCTCTGGAAAGTTGCTGGGGCATTTTTCATTCCAAAGGGCATATTTGTGAACTCATACAAACCAAAAGGAGTCACAAAGGCTGACTTCTCTTTAGCACTGGGAGTCAAGGGCACCTGCCAATAACCCTTGGTAAGATCAATGTTTGTAAGATACTTAGACCCACCCAGCTGCTCTAGGACCTCATCTGTCGTAGGCATAGGGTAAGCATCTGATTCTGTGTGACTATTTAACTTCCTGTAGTCTACACAGAACCTGGTACTGACATTCTTCTTTGGCACCAGCATCACTGGGGTGGCCCAGGGACTGTTGGACTCTTGAATCACCCGTAATTCCAACATCTCCTGTATCTCCTCCCACATGGTCTGTTTGACTCTCTCAGGCACCCTATAAGGGGCATGCCTAATAGGCCTTTGGGGTCTTGCATCCACCTGGTGCTGTACCCTGGTTTCCCAGTGAACGTAGGGTTATAGTTTCATAGGTTGGTACTAGGCTATTGGCCCTAGGGCCTATACAAGCCTAGCCATAACAATTCCCTGGCTATTTCTTCCCACACTATTTACTTCCCTGGATCCCTGTCTAGCAGGGTGACTGACTTGATCCCAGGGGTGAATTTCCTTTCTCCCATCCAATCATCAAGGTTCCTTTTGTAGAGGGCTAAAGAGGCGCTCTGCTTGACATGTATGGGCAGTCTATTCCAGAGTCTGGGGAGTCTCTGGGTCAGGAACCTATTCCTCCAGCATGTTTTGTTTATTGTGATGACAAGATTTAGATCCCTGGAGCGTGTGGCTCTGAGGGATTGGGATTTCTTTAAGTGTAGCATGTCCAACAGCTCTGGGTTTGACATGGCCTTGTATGTTAAGCAGAGATCGCCTTGGAGAAGACAATATGTGACAGAGTATAGCTGGAGTTTTTTAAGGTGGTCAGCATTGGGCATCTGCTTTAGGCCTGTGATTCTTTTAGTGAGGTATTTCTGTGGCCTTCCGAGTTGTTGCAGATGTCTTGAGCAGTACATACCAAATGGGGCGCTGTATTCTATAATGGGTCTAATGAGGGATGAGTACAGTGGGACAATGACCTCCTTTTTTCTGGATGAAAAGCCCTTAGTGATGAGGTGTGCCACATAGAAGGCTTTCCTGACTGTTGTGGCAATGTGGTTATTGAAGGTGAGACCACTGTCCACCTGTGTCCCTAAGTCTCTTATCACACTTTTGGTGTTTAGTGTACTGCCACCTATGTGATAATTCACGGGTACATGTTTTTTCCCAAAGGGGATAACTATACATTTCTTGGCATTGAGTTTGAGCCCATGGCTCTGGCACCAAGCATCTGTTTCTGTAATGCCCTTTTGTAGAGTATCGACATAATTTGGGGATTCAATAATGGCTCCTAGTTTGCAGTCATCTGCAAATTTTGTTAGCCAGAGTCCCTTAGTGTTGGCCTGTACTTCAGAGAAGTAGATGCCAAACAAGAGAGGTCACAGGACTGAACCCTGAGGTACTCCACTTGTCACTTATCTGGAGCTGGATATGGAGTCAGCTACCTTTACAGTATGGGTTCTGTCAGTAAGCCAGTTGGCAACCCATCAAGTGATGTAGGGATTAATGCCCAGCTTAGTAAGTTTATCTATGATTCCAGAGTGGGGGATGGTGTCAAAGGCCTTGGCGAGGTCCAGATAGGCTGTGTGGACTGCCTTACCCTCGTCCACAGCTCTGGAGCCTGGTTCAAAGAAGTAAATAAGGTTCAGGGGACAAGATTGGCCATTCACGAACCCAAACCAGGTGGGGTCCAGTGTTTTAAGGTTGCCAATGTCTTTGTTTATAAGTTCCATGATAATATGTTCCATGGCCTTGCAGATCAGGCTCGTCAGACTGATGGGGCGGTAGTTCCCGGGATCCAAGGTAGATCCCCCCTTGTGGAGTGGGATAACTGTAGCTGTGTGCCACTCAGTGGGCATGAAGACTGAGGTGAGGGTATGATTAAACATGACACACAGGTGAGGTGCCAGTTCATTTTGTAGTTCATGTAGTACACAGCCCGGGATGTCGTCTGGTCCCATGGATGCTGTATTCTTAGCTTTGGAGAGTGCGTTTTTACCTGTTTGGCCATTATTACCAGAATTTGGCAATCTTCCAGTATTGAGATGGACCATTTAGGGGGTGAGAGGGGGGTGAAGTTGGCACCAAATCGATCTGCCAGGATATTGGCAATATCCTTGGGATCAGTATATTTAATGCCATTCTGTTGTAGCTCAGAGCAGATCTGAGCATTGCCATTTAGATTTTGACATAGTTATTGAATACCTTGTGGTTGTCTTAGGAATCTTTGGCAATTTTATTTTCGTAACTAGCTTTGGAGGATTTTATGAGGGATGTCAGCTTCTTACTGAGGCTGGTAAGGGAGATTTTTGCATCCTAGGATTTTCCTCTTTTTTGAAACAGTTTTTTCCTTTTGTTGTAAAGTTTGTTTATGGCAGGGTACTACCAGATTGGCTTCCTTTTTTTGGAGGAGAGCATCTTGGTTCTATTTGGGATGGCACAATTCATGCATGAGTGGATGTGCTCGTACAGTGCCTTAGTGTAGGACTCAGCAGTCGAACTTTCAGTTCCCGTCTGCATGGGTGTCATGAAGTTTGTAACTTCTGACTTGAGTAGCATGAAGTTGGCCTTGGAGAAGTTTTTTATGGAGGTTTCCTTACTGGGGGGTGGGGGTGGGATGTGGATGTTAAGGGTGATTTGCTTATGGTCTGACCTGACCAACGAGGGGGAGACCATAGGTGTGGAGCATCGATTTCCCATGTTGGTAATGACCAGGTCTAGGATATTGGAGCCCCTGATGGGACTATGGATTAGTTGATCCAGGGCATTGGAATTTATGAATTCCAAGAACCGTTGGGCAAAGGTGTTGGTGCATGAGTAGTTTTCCCAGTTAATGGCAGGGTAGTTGAAATCACCCAGTATTAGGGTGTTTGGTTGTATATTAATATTTTCCAGTATGTTTAGAAAGGTGTAGTGAGAATCTTGGGGCATGGTGGGGGATCTGTAGCAAGCTACAATTTGGATTGCAGTCTTACCTAGTGTTAGTTGCACCAGGAGAATTTCAGACACATTGTGTTGAGCAACTAACCTGGTGGTGTAAATATCCTTGGTGAATATGGACACTCCTCCACCTTTAGTGTTTTGATCCTGGTTTGGTAGCCGAAAAGTGTGGTAAGAGTTGTAGCCTGGTATTGCAGGGGTGCTCTCTGGAGCCTTGAACCAGGTCTCAGTTACTGCACAGATATCGATGTTCTCCATTTTAAGGAGTGCCTCGAGAGAGAGTGCATTTTGAGGTTTAGACTTCTAGCATTGAGTAGCATTACCTTCAGATTTTGCATGCTTGTACTTGTTATGGTGGTGGTTTTGTCCTTTGAACTTTGCCTAAAAAAGGCACTATAGGGGTGGCAAGAGCCTTAGCCAGTAACCTGAGTCCTAGGGGCGACAGGTGCAGACCATCTCTGGCAAAGCATCGTGGTTTGTCGATCATGTCGTCCCAGGCAGACAGATACTGGATCCCCTTTGAATGACACCAGAAGCTTAGCCAATTGTTGAAGTCAATCATTTTGTCCTTATATTGTGGTATCATTCTGGTGAAGGCAGGATGCTACTCAGAGCTAGGGTCATACCTGCCTGGGCCACATGATCCGAGAGCTCTTCTATGCCTCTTTTCATGTAGTCCAGGGAGGTACATCTCAAGTCATTCACTCCAACATGGACAATGACAGAGTCATATTTGTACTTGTTGTGGAGTGACTTGAGTGCATGAGTTATGTGGCGGATCCTGGCACCCAACAGGCAGCTCACTGTAATTTTCTCCTTGTTAAGCCTGGTGAGTGGGACATCAGTGTGCCTGACTTTTCAGGCTTGTTGGCTGTTGGTGAAGCACCCACCAAGAGGAGAAAACGCTGAGAGAAGAAGGGAGCCACTTTTGAGATTTTAAGTATTTTTTCTCTGTTTATTTGCTAAGTTTTTCTGCATAGCTGCCTAGTTTGAGCATTTTCTGGCTTGTTAAACTTGATTTCTGCATTAGTAGCTGTATTTAGAGCACAACCAAAAGTTGTTTACTGAATTTCCTGTTTGCACTTAATTTTAAATCGTTTTTTTTCTCAAAACTTGCATATTTTCTGTCCTTGACCTAGCACTCTTGTGTGGGGTCATTTACTGCACTGTTATAACTTGATATTACCTGTGAACCTCTGCTATCTCTGAAAAAACAAAAACAAAAACAAAAACAAAAAAAATCTTGCTTTTTTCCCACTTTTCTGAGATTTAAAAAAGTTCAGTTACAGGCTTGCTGTTTCCTGAACTGTTTATAAGTTTCTGTGAGGCCATTTTTGCTTGGGCTAAAGGAAAGTCTCTCTGTTGATGAGTGGCAGTGAATAACATTGAGCAGCTTCCCTGCCCCCCCGTAGGAGTGGTTACTGACTTGAAACTGTAGTTTTATTGTCCGTTTTGGGTCTATTCCTGCTTCTTTTCAGCCCCTGCTATCAAGCACACCTTAATGTGCTTTAGCGCGGAGTTGCCACTAGAGCAGCATCGGGCAGCGCCGGTTTAACAAGGTTAAACTTTTTCTGGCTCCATAAAGTTTGTTCTTCAATTTTTCCCTTAGAACTGCTCTGTTAGGAACCTAAACAGTTTACACCTTCACTAAAAAGCGCAGCACTTGTTCCTAATTGCTTTTTCTTCTCAAAAAGCTCAACACTTGTCTTAAAAGCATATCCCTTGTCTTATAAGCATTTTCTTTGCAGGTCAAGCACTCCTATATTATACAAATCCCTCACTTGCAAAACCCCAGGAGTGCCCACTTCCCTGCTAAGCCCTCTACTTTTCTGTCTCATACCAACTCATAATTCTTTCTAGCATGTCGAAGGGTCAGATGCTGGCGTCCTCTCCTGCCCAGTTGGTGAATCTGGGAATTCTGAGGCAATGTTACAATTGCCTCATGTACACGGACAACCCTCTCCTCCTCCCACATAACACTAACACTTGCGAGAGATGCAGCTATTTAGCCAAACTGGAGGTTGAGCTCTCTCAACTCAGGACTGGCAAGACCAGGCAGGAGGAGAAGGCAACTACACACACCACAATACAAGTCTCACATAACTCAACCACACCACTGAATCAAACACATAAACACACTAAGACATACTCGGAGGCTCTGAGTAAAAATTTACCTAAACAACAAAGGCCTCCAAAGCAGACACCCAAGCAACTGCAAACTCAAGACACCACACAAACAACACATAAAAAACAAAATCAGTGTGCAAAGCAGTCACTGCCCTTAAGGCCAAATACAACACCAAACATACTTGTCATAGGTGACTCCATAGTCAGACACACTGACGTCCCACTCACCAGGCTGAACAAGGAGAAGGTCACGGTAAGTTGCCTATCGGGCGCTAGAATCCGCCACATAACACAAGCACTCAGGTCACTCCATGGCAAGTACAAGTATGACACAGTCATTGTCCATGCTGGTGTGAACGACCTGAGACGTACCTCCCTGGACTACATGAAAAGAGACATAGAGGAGCTCTCTGATTATGTAGCCCAGGCAGGTATAACCTTGACCCTGAGCAGTATCCTTCCTTCACCACGAATGATGCCGCAATATAGTGACAAGATGATCAGCTTTAACAATTGGCTGAATTTCTGGTGTTATTCAAAGGGGATCCAGTGTCTGTCTGCTTGGGATGACATGCTTGACAAGCCATGCTGCTTCGCAAGGGACGGCTTGCACCTGTCACCCCTGGGATTCCGGATATTGGCTAAGGCTCTTGCCACCCCCATAGTGCCTTTTTTAGGCAAGGCTCAAATTCTAAACCTACCACCCTAGAAAACAAAAACGGGAAGAAACTAAGGGTAATGCTGCTCAATGCCAGAAGTCTAAATCTCAAAATGCACGCACTCGAGGCCCTTCTCAGTATGGAGAACATCGATGTCTGTGCTGTGACTGAAACCTGGTTCAAGGCTCCTGAGAGCACCCCGGCACTATCAGGTTTTACCTCGTATCATGCGTTCCGGCCCCAAAACCCGGACCATACCACAAAACGAGGGGGTGTATCCATATTCATCAAGGATACCCACACCTCAGGTTGGTGGCTACGCACGAAGCATCGGAAACCATCCAGGTGCAATTAACCATAGGCAAAACTGCTCTACAATTTGTAGCATGCTACAGGCCACCCTCTCAAACTCAGGAAACCCACACAGCCTTCCTGAAGACATTGGAGGGTATAAATGTATCACCAAACACCATCATATTGGGTGACTTCAACTACCCGAATATAGACTGGGAACATTACTCAAGCCCCAACATTCTAGCCCAAAGGTTCCTGGAGTTCATAAATTCAAATGCCATGGAACAACTAGTCACCATCCCCACAAGAGGAGAAAATATACTAGATCTCATCATCACAAACATGGGGACAAAATGCTCCACACGGAAGTATATCCCTCTTTGGTGAGATCAGATCATAAACTAATCTCACTAGAAATCCACATCCCGCCCCCACCCCAAACAAAAAAGACCACAGTGAAGAATTTCTCTAAAGCAAACTTCACACTACTCAAGACAGGTGTGGTATCCTTCAAGGCCCCGAGCCAATGGAAACCACAACCCAAGCTGCGGAAGCCCTTACAAATGCCTTCTATGAACACCTTCAGGACTGCATGGATCAGGCAATCCCAAATAAAACCAAGACTCTTTCCACCAAGGGCAAACATCCAGTCTGGTGGACCCCAGCCATAAACAAACTTTACAATAAGAGGAGAAAGCTATTACATGATAGAGCAAAATCCCAAAAAGGGAAGGCATCTTTGATCAGTACTAGCAAGAAATTACGATCCCTCATAAAATCATCAAAGGCCAACTTTGAGAAAAAAATTGCCATAGATTCAAAAGACAATCATAAGGCCTTCTTCAGCTATGTCAGAAACCTGGGTGGAAACTCCCAGATATGCTCAGAATTAGTCCAAAATGATACAAAAATCACTGAGCCCACAGACATTGCCAACATACTGGCAGACAGGTTCAGCACAAACTTCACCCCCCTCTCCCCCCCAAAAGGAGAGATAACTATCCCAACAGAGTGTAGCCTCCCAGACATCTCAAATGCGCAGGTGAAAGCTGCTCTCTCTAAAGCTAAAAACACAGCGTCAATGGGACCGGATGGTGTCCCCGGCTGTGTGCTACATGAACTCAGTGAAGAACTAAACCCGCACATAAGGCAGCTGTTTAATCTTAGCCTTACCACAGGATATGTGCCCAAGGAGTGGCGTACGGCAACTGTGGTCCCACTCCACAAAGGTGGTGCCTCTACGGACCCTGGTAATTACTGCCCCATAAGCTTAACAAGCCTGGTCTGCAAAGCTATGGAGAGGATCATAATGGAACTCATAAACAAGGACATAGGGGACTTGCAGACCTTGGACCCAACCCAGTTTGGCTTTGTCAAGGGCAGATCTTGCCTTTTGAACCTGGTCGACTTCTTCGAAACAGTTACCAAGGCCATTGATGAGGGAAAGGCAGTCCATACAGCCTACCTTGACCTTGCAAAAGCTTTCGACACAATACCCCACTTGGGTATCATAGAGAAACTTACCAGCTTAAATGTAAACCCATATGTCACAAGATGGGTTGCAAACTGGCTAAAGGACAGAACCCACAGGGTTAGAGTTGCTGGAGCCATGTCAGACTCCAAGCCGGTTACAAGTGGTGTCCCACAGGGCTCAGTCCTTGGCCCCTATTGTTCGGCATCTACTTCTCAGAAGTACAGGCAAACATAGGAGGACTATGGCTGACAAAGTTTGCGGATGACTGCAAACTGGGTGCCATAGTGGATAGTACATCGGACACAGACATCCTTCAGAGGGGTCTCACGGAAACTGATAGCTGGTGCCAGAGCCATGGCCTGAAGTTAAACGCAAAAAAGTGTATAGTCATACCCTTCGGGAAAAACAAAGTAACCCCAAGCTACCATATAGGTGGCAACCCACTAAGCACAGAAAAGGTTATCAGGGACCTGGGTACCCAGGTTGACAGTGGCCTCTCGTTTGACACTCACGTTGCTAAAGTGGTTCGAAAGACCTTCTACATTGCCCATCTGATCATGAAGGGATTCACATCCAGATCAAGTGAGGTCATTGTTCCCCTGTACTCTTCACTTATCAGACCAATGATCGAGTACAATGCCCCATTCGGGATGTATCTCACCTGACACCTGCAGCAATTGGAGAGACCCCAAAAGTTCCTCACCAAAAGGATAAAGGGACTCCAAAACCTGTCATATACTGACAGACTGAAGAAACTCCAACTCTATTCAGTTGCATACCGTCTGCTCAGAGGTGACCTGTGCCTGACATACAAGGCCATGACCAACCTGGAATTAATGGACATGCTCCACCTCAAAAAATCCAAATCCACCAGAACCACTAGAGCAAGTGACTTAAACCTTAGCATGGATATAAATAGGACGTGCTGGAGGGATAGATTTATCACCCAGAGACTCCCCATGCTGTGGAATAAAATCCCGGTCCATGTGAGGCAGAGCACCTCGCTGGCTCTGTTCAAGAGAAATCTTGACCGGTGGATGGGAGATCGTAGGTTTACCCCGGGAATCATCTCTGTGTCACTGCTGGACAGAGGCACAACAAACTAATGGGCACATTATTTCTAACATAAGGGGTGGCGTAAGCCACATAACTTTGGGCTAGGCTTATAAATGCCTTAGGGCAGATAGCCTAGTATAAACCTATGAACCTATGAACCTATAGAGTCACCTATGACTAAAGTGTTAGGTTCGTTGCCTTGTCTTAGGGGCTGTTGCTGAATGGCACACTGGTGTTGTGAGCTATGTGACACTTTTGTTGTGATTGGTGTTTGTTTGCGTTTCAGCTTCGGAGGTCCTTGTTGCTTGGGCAGGTTACAGTTAAGGGCCTCCGCATATGTGGATTTAGTGTTGCTATGTGTGGGTGTTGGTGGTGTGAGTTTAGAAGGGCTATGTGTTGCTTGATGTGTAGTGCGGGTGTTAACCTTCTCCTCTTGACTGTCTAGCACTGGAGAGAGCATTGCTTCCAGTTTGGCTATGTAAGTGCATCTCTCACAGGTTGTAGTGTTGGGTGGTAGGAGGAGAGGGTTGTCTGTGTACATGAGGCAATTGCTGCATTGCCCCCAGTATGCCCAGATTCACCAGGCGGACAGGAGAAATCAATGGAAGCTGACCCTTTGTCCCCAAACTCCTGTAACACTGCTTGGATTTCTTGAACTTGGGTAGGAGATAGCTGGTGGGACATTGCTACCCATTCTACTGAGGTGTCAGTCCGAGCTTCACTGAGAGATCAGTCACCAGATCTCCCTCAGACTCCTCCTGCAGTTCACTGCAAATGCTCGGCACAAGGGCCACCCTATCATGGTAAGGTTTCATCATGTTAACATGGTCCAATTTGTGCCCCTGCCACCTGCCTAGCAGATCCACCATGTAATTAACATCATTTACCTTCCTTACCACCTTGTAGGGTCCCTCCCAAGCTGCTTGCAGCTTGTTGTGTCTGACTGGAATGAGAACCATTACCTGCTGCCCCACAGCATACTCTCTAGCTCCAGCATTCCTGTCATACCGCACCTTTTTCTGTTGTTGGGCGTCTGGCAGGTTTTCCTGGGCCAAGCCCATGAGTTCCCTGAGCCTTGTCCTGAGGTTTAGGACATATGCCACAACAGACACCTTGTTAGGTTCACACTCATCTTCCCACTCATCCCAAATTAAATCTGGAGTCCCCTCACCCTATGCCCATACAGCAACTCAAAGGGTGAAAAACCTGCGGATTCCTGGGGAACCTCTGTGTAAGCAAACAAAAGATGGGGCCAATATTTGTCCTACTCCTTCTTAAACTGGTCTGCAAATGCCTATAGCATGGACTTGATTGTAGAGTTTAACCTCTCAACAAGATCATTAGTCTGGGGATGGCAGGGGGTGGTATTCAGGTGCTCTACCCCGCAGTGGTTTCACAGACAAGCCAGCAGGTCTGGTGTTAAATTGTCACCTCTATCAATCAGTATTTCTTTTGGGAAACTTACCCTGCTGAAAATCTCTAACAAAGCATTTGCCACCTTTTCTGCCTCAATGGAGGACAGAACCACTGCTTCAGGGAATCATGTAGCATAATCCACTACCACTAGGATATACTTTTTCCCAGTAGAACTTGGGGTACTCAGAGGCTCCACAATATCCATAGCTACCCTCTGAAATGGCTCCTCAATCAAAGGCAAAGTCATCAAAGGAGCTTTCACCTTGTCTCCTGCCCTGCCTACCTTCTGGCACTGCTCACAAGTCCTGCAGTACCCTGTTACATCTCTGGAAATTCCAGGCCAATAGAAGTTCTGCATAATACGTCTCTTTGTGCGTTTTATGCCCATATGACCTGCAAAGGGAATATCATGGGCTATGGCTAGAAATGCCAGATGGTAGGCTCTAGGCACTACCAACTGCTGTACTCTCCTACCTTCTAGCCTTCCCTCAGGGGTCCACTCTCTATACAGTAACCCTTTGTCCCAGTATACAGATTCCCCCTTCCCTTGAGAATCAGGTGCCTTCCTAGCTACCTGCCTCAGGTCTTGCAATGTAGGGTCTTAGAGCTGAACCTGTCTCAACTCTCTCTTTGTAACCCTTCCCAGCTCCCCTTCCACAGGAAGTCTGGCATCCTCTGACAGTGGTGCCTCACTGTCAGACTGGGTACTACTACTCATCTCTACCTTTGCAGTCACTCTGTACAAAGGAACATCAGTACCCACAAGCATCTGTGACTCACCTTCAGTCTCACTGCTACAGAGTAGCTCCCTCCCTGAAGTAACCACCCCACCAGTCCTGGCTGCAAGTATGCAGTCTATCTGGGTCTTTACAGGCTACCAGACCCACATACGTGTCTCCTAGCCTCACTGTAACTGCATAAACATGTGGCACTGCCTCATCCAAATCCTTCCTTATCAGGACATCTGCAGGATGGTAGTTCGGTACCCCTGTTGTCTCAAGACAACCTACTATTGGCATTTTGTCTTACCCACTTACTGGCTCTCTCACCTTTTGTTCCACAGCTTGCCTCCGTGGACATCTGTATGGCCCCACTGGTTGCATTCAAAACATTTAACCCTAAGTCCTGGACGTGTACCTGGACTAGTGGCTTCCCCTGCTACTGGCAGATTTTGTTGAGGCAGTCTGTGCTGCTGACCATGGTTTCCTTTAGAACCATGAGCAGTACTGGGGGCCCCTTTCCTGTGCAGGGATGGCCTGCTTGCTAGGTATAGGTCTCCATTCTTCCCCAACTCATCTGAAGTAGCACATTTTCTATCAATCTAACCAGATACTCATGTCCTCTGGGTAAGTGCTAAGGGCTTGTTCCCTCACCAAAAGGTCTGCCAGCTCTTCAAAAGTGGTGACCTTACATCCACTTACCCACCTATGAAAATAAGTGCTCAGTTCAGCAACATTTTCAGACATACTTTCATCTGCCTTGTGTCTATGCTCACAAAACTTTTTCCTATACATTTTAGGTGTTAGCTTAAACAATTATAACAATTTATTTTTAACAGCAGTATAATCAAAATATTCACAATCAGCAAGTTTAGACAACACAGTTACAGCTTTACCATGGAGTAAGGGGGTCAGGAACTGTACCCAGAGCCTTTGGTCAACATCATCCTGTTTACATACCCTTTCAAACATATGAATGAAACTATCACAATTATCCCCCTCTTTAAACTGTGGAAGAAATTTACTGACCTTTTGTGCTTCTGGGGTCCAGTTACTCCCTTCTCCATTACCTCCATGACTCTGGCGAAGAGTCAGCATTTCCTTCTCATGCTGCCTCTGCCTCTCCTTTTCCTCAGCTTCCAGGCATAGCAGTTTCTCGTTCTCCTCAGCCTGAAGACATCTCAGTCTCTCAGCTGCTTTTCTTTCCAAATGCCTGGCCTCCAACTCAAGTCTCTTTAGCTCCAGATGGATTTTTAAGTCCTCTGCAGAAAGGTTGAGCTGTCCATTTTCTGAGGGTGGTACATCTCCACTGCCAATCTGGTCATCCTCCTGGTTGCTGTTTTCTGATGCAGCTGTGACCAAAGCTGCAATCATGTCTGCCTTAGTCAGGTTTCCATGCACCAGTCCCCTAGCCTGGCACATCTCAGTCAGCTGGCTCCTTGTCAGCTTTCTGTACTCCTCTGCTGACATGCTGCCTGCTCTCCCTGACTAGCTAAGCTAACAAAAGATGTAAAATAATTGTGATCTGAACTCTGAGTATTCACTGTGTGGCTGACTTAGAGTACAAAACACCTTCAGTGATCTCTGTGCACAAGCTACAGGAATTCACTCTGCCCACACCACTACAAGCCAATTAGTATTTGCCAACCAATTAATATGTGGTGTGGATATCCCACCACTGCCAAACAATTAATATGTGATGCCCTTGCACTGGTCTAGCAATCAGGGGGCCTCAATCCTCACCACTAACACCAGTGAGGGGAGTCCATATAGGGAAAGGATAATAAATACACAGTAAAGTACAATTTCCCTTAAGAGCACACAGAGATCACAGTCAGTCTGGGATTGGTTTCTCCCTTTCTATCCAGATCCCCAATAAGACTCCCTACTGGCACAGCTATAGGGTCCTGATCTCAGCCTAGTGGGCAAGCTAAAACCCCCAGCACCCTCTCTATTCAACCAGTACTTTGTGTCCCTGCCCAAGTAGCTCACACACACACACACACACACACACACACACACACACACACACACACACACACACACACACACACACACACACACACACACACTTTGAGATAAGAGTTTATACAACCACCCAGACACTCCTGGGGAAGGCTGGCACAGGTTCTCCAGCTGTGCCCCCTTTACCCAGACTATATGGTAGAAATCACTGCCACCACCCAGCTAATATTTATCAGCTACTCAAAGGCCTTTATGAAAGGGTGTCCAATTATTACTGTGCAATATTATTATCCAAATGATAAGTGCAACCTAACACTCAAGACTTATTTGGAGTGACTTGGTACAGTATCACTATATACATGCAATGTACTCTTAGAGCTTAAATTATCTCTATAGAAAACAGCCACAGTTGAAAGGTTTAAAAAATATTTAATAATAAATAAAAAAACACAAGACAATACTTCTTACTACACAGTGCTAGTCAAGAGTTCAGAGATTACAGGAAAATGCTTAAAATAATACAGTAGAATAGTTTTGACATCACAGAAAAACAAACTAGTATAATCTTCCTATTTCCTAGCTATATCTAAGATAAAACACATTTCTAAAATCCTACTTACATATAGATACAGGCAGTATTGGTGATGTTGGATATTCTTAAGTCAAATGCTCAAATGCTCTCATTCTTTCTGTCCTTAAATTGCTAACACAGTACCACTGATTCATTTCAGATTACATCATTTCTTTCTGGTTCCCAGGCTAACCGACTCTCAGAGGTTAATAGCCCCTTTGATCTTGCAGCTGGTCAGGAACCAGAGCAATAAAATAAATTATACATGCAAATTCTAGCCATTAACTCTGGCATCAAAACAATAAGCAGACTTCCTTCATCCAGAGTTTTGACACCAAAGAATTGACATGTCAGCTTTGTTACAGCAGAGTGCACTGTTGTTACATTTTTGCAGTTCCACATTTAACACAATTTTTTCCATTTAAGAGAACAAGCATGTGGCTTATATTAATATTTACAAATGACAGAATTATCTACAAAATTCTGTCTGGCTAGGCTGGCAGCCTTCACCTATCTTCACAACAGCTATTAGCCATTAGATTAAAACGGACACTATTTGGGCTGTATAATTTTTACAGTATTTGACTTTGCAGTACTGACTTGATTCTGAGACATAATTGATTACTTCAGTCACAGGCTGATAGCAAACATTTTCATCTCTGACTGCACTCTTGCCATTCCTATGGCCAGAATACTGAGATAACTAATGGAATAGCAGTATAAATTAGTATGAGAGATATGTTTGTAAGTGGCATGTTCACACAAACAAAATTTTATGCTAAACTCCATTCTCATCCCTTTTCCTACTCTCCCATTATCCATATAAAATGAAAGCTAAGAGCATTGTATAATGCTACTTACTAAACCCAGAAGATGCCTGTATTTAAAAAGACTGGGGAGGATTAATCTGACAGGTTACTACGTGCCATCTTCAAATCCATATAGGAACTGCTGTTAGCTGTGATTTTTATATTACAGTTTAAAATCCCTTACTTAACATTGATTGGTGATCCTGTGATAAATAATGAAATCCGTTTCACATTAATGGTCTTCTAAAGTTCTACTTAGAGTGCAGTTTATAGCAAAGGAAAACACTTCTAAAGATTTGCATTATGGTTTGCATTAAAGAACAAATACAAGCATCATAGTAATCTTTTATTACATTGTCAAGAATAAATGAAAGTACGGGGAAGAAATACCACCGAATGGCTCATGCAGTCTTCCTCTGATGTAAACCTGCTGTCATCTACTGGTTTTAATCTCATCTTGATAATTATTTACAGGAATGATGGTCCCATGAAGCACACATCCTGTAAAGGAATGCAGTTAGAAAACACATAAAATATATTTAAACAATAAAATCATCACCAATCCCAAAAGTAATTAAAAAATAAAACATCCAAAGTGGGGTGTCTGTCACTAGAACCCAGTGTAGATGTAGATATAAACCAAGCTCTGTGTAAATGTAAAGTCAGAAATGGGCCATGAGGAACTGAAAATAAGTAAAGTGAATACCTAGGATACAGAGTAATATGTTTTTGTCTGTGCAACATCACTTCAATAAAACTGAAATTACTAATGGGGTAGCTACAGTAACTGAATAACATCTGTAAGAGTTGTCATTCTGAAGTAGCCATCTGTAATTCCCAAATGTATGTCAGGATTGTTAAGAGCTACTCAGTTTCCTATGTTTTTTTATTAAGATTTTAACTATAAGTAACAAACACATAATGCAGATTGTTATGTCAGAGTCTATTCTGTTTCTACAACTGCAAACACAAACGCATCATTTTATCCAGGTACACACAAATGTAAATAAGCATAATCTTGATGCAACTGTAATCTCTCATACCACAGGGCTTCTGTAATTTCTACAGTCTCCATTTAATACAAAACATTCTGCCCTAATGGCATTCTCTAATATCTTTTTTTAACACCTTTATTGAATTATCAGTTGTGACATATGCAAACTTACATTTATATAAAAGAAAAAAACTACTTTAACTTGTTCACAGTTACAAATATTATACATCACATATATTCTTTTGTACAATGTAGTTAATCCAACATTGCATAATTTGGCCAATTTCTGCCTTCCTTTAAACCTCATTCCTCCACTAAAACATTTTTCAGCATGAATTGTTCCCACAATTTCCATTTTTCTATTAAATTTGTTCCTACCCTTTTCTAAAGATCTGTTTTCCAGTTTTCTTATCTCCGTTACAGTACTCACTACATCAAATATGGTTGGTTTAGACTTTGATTTCCATTTGCTAGTAATTGCTTTTTTGGCAGTCAGCAAAATTATACTTAACAAGGCCTTACTATGCCTAGCCAATTCAAATGTTGTATCCTAGCTCAAAAAATAATTTCCTTAATTCATCAGTTTGCTTGCCCAGTATTTCTGACACAATACTCTACAGGGAATTTTTTAAATCTGCCAACTTATTACACTCCCAAAATATATGTTCCCAGTTATCTCTTTCTTTCACATCATGCCTCCAACATTTGCCATCTACCTGAGGAAAAATTCTTTGGAGACTGCTCAGATTATAAAAATACCTATACAAGCATTTCTGAGCAAAAATCCTAAATCTTCTATACTTTGTTGTGTATTTGGGAGCCATACATATGTTCTCCCACTGCATTCTCTGTCTTTGACCATAAACCTGGACGTAGTATTATGACAGACCTTAAAAGTGCATTTGTTTATTGATCTAACAATCCTCAATACATAATAAATAAGCTGCATGCATCTTATTCTAAAACACTCCATAGTGAAATAATCATCTCCAGTAAATATTTTTTCTTCGCCTCCTAGTTTGATCAATTACTATATAATTTTAATCACCTGTCTGCGTTACTTTCTTATAACCATCTTAAATTCTAGATGCTTATACATTCTTTGTACCAGTTAAATATATCTCTTCTCTCAACTACCTCTAGGTCATCAGCTACTCTCAACGCACCTCAGCCAAGAGAGCACCATCAAGTGGACATTCCCAGGAAACATCATCGAATATTCTATACATATGTCCCAGTCTAAATATACATAGCATATCCCTTTTTTTGGGCAACACTTAGCCAAATCTGTGTTTTAGAATAACCCATCAGGGGATATGGCATACATGATACTGATTTCCAATAATGCTTGTCTTCCAGAAAGGCGACTTCAAAATAAAAAGTAGTTCAAACTAAAAAAAAAAAAAAAAACAACTTAATATTCTAATCTATATGTCATCTTGTTTCTTATCTCTGACTCTTGAAGTAAATGTCGCAGGCTTGTCATAACCTATACTTCATGCTTATTTTTCACATCTACCTATTATACATGAGGAGGCCGAAAAGATCCCCCAACAGTGAGATCCCAAACAGTGCTCCTTACCCGAGGGTGGTGACAGGTTTGCATATATTTATACAATACAGAGGAACATCTACATTCACTATTTCAATCTAGTCTTTTCAAATAATGTCTATCCATCTCTTTCCTTTGGATAAACCTTCTCTAAAAAATTAAATTTGGGTCCATAATTTATGGGATGTAATAATATTCTGTAATAGTCACCATAAAAATTGCATTTTTTTTCTAATTGTCTGGGAGCCCCTACGATCTAACTTTTAATATTAGTCTTTCTCATGGAATACACACATCTTTTGTTCTAGAGATTTATTTATTTATTTCAGTTTGATGACTGGGTAAGTGGACTGGTTTACAGACCATTTTTGGCCACAACCCGGACACCATGGTACCCAGAGTGAAGAATGCACAGAGTTGCAGACAGTACAACAACGAAGCAGAGACTATACATTTGTATGCTATTTACAAATATAAATGCAAAAAAGATATGACTACACCATGGGCAGTAAAGACTAGTCACAGTCACAGAAGCTAGAGCATTTGATGTCCTTAAACCATATTTTTTAGTTTTTTTAATGATTGAAGTATCTCTTGTTGCCACACTTCTTTAGGTAGCCAATTCTAAACAGTTGGGACCAGCCTAGAGATAGCTCTTTCTCCTGTCTTGTGGATGTTTTAAAACAAGGTGTAATGAAGATAATGCTATCTTCCTGGCTGTCTCAAAGCATGTAGTTAGGCTGCTTGTTTAGTATGTTTGTTTTTTTGGGGGGAGGGCAGTGTACCATTTCAACAGTTTGCATTTTGACAGCTAAGTAGAGATGTGGCTCTGCCTTTATAGGTAGCCAGTTACGCTGCTGTAGACGTTTGCAGCGGTGACTTTGGGGTTCTGCATGAAGGACAAATCTGCCTATTGTGTTAATAGTAATTTGTATTTACATGTGTTTGAACAAGAATGTAAGTTTAAAAGAGGGAGTACTCATTCAATTTTAGGGATAATCATATTTTTAGCTGAGGCATTATGGGCTGTAGAGATGAGAAGGTGTGAGATTCCATAACATAGTTTTACTTTAGTTTTTGTAGTGTTTGCTACTAATATTGTCAGTATGCTTGAATGATGAGAGAGAAGGATCCAAGGTGATTCTTAAGTATTTCTGTTACTAGCAGTAGTGGGTTGCCATCTGTATTAGTAATAACTACATTTGAGGATTAAGGGAGTTTTTGCAGGGTGCCAAATGTCTTGATGCTAGACTTCAAGGAATTGATTAGGAGCATATTTATATTTGTCCAGTAGTATAGATCTGTAAAGCTAGATTGTAATTTCATTTGAAGAGTCAAGGTGTTCTTACATGATTCAAGTAGTAGAATATCATCTTACTGTTAATTAAACTATTAAGTGATAATCCATGTGATGCCCACCACTGCTACCATTATGTGATGGCTACCGATATGTGTCGTCCCCATGCTGGGCCAGTAATCAAGGAGCCTGAATCCTCACTACTGATACGGGAGAGGGATATGTGCTTGGAATACAAATGGATACACTCAGTATTTCCAGATGCAGACCTCTCTGCATGAAGTACAGTTTCCCGTAGGATCACACAGGGAATGCAGTCAGCCTGGGGTCTAGATGTCTCTTTATCTGTCTCCCTCCAGGTCCCCAATAAGACTCCCCATTGGTACAGCTGTAGGGTTAGTTCCTCAGCTGAGTGTCCAAGCCAAGTCCTCCAGCACCCTCTCTGTAAATCCATTGCTTTGTGACCCTGCCCGAAGTAGCTGACACACACACTCTTTAAGATTTAATTTTCATACACACTCAGGAAAGGCTGGCACAGATTACCCACTCTACTAGTTTTGCCCAGACTATAAGGTAGTTATCACTGCTACCAGTCAGTTACTATAAGGCTGTTAGAAGGGTATCCAATTAGACTGTGTAATATTAATACTAATACAAATGGTAGTAGTTCACCAAGATGGCTAGGCCTTCTGGAGGGGCCCAACATGTCAACAAATAAATATAAACATTATCCAATGTTAAATACTTTCTACAAGGACCAGCCACAATATGAATTTTAAATATATTTAATAATAAATAATAAAAATACATGAACATATTGAATGTATATTTACAGTAAACCACAGAGCTCAGATCACAGGAAATATTGAAAAGAACAGTGATGGACAGACTCAGACAAATAATGAAAAACAATATCTGAACTGAGCTTCACTACATTCCTGACTGAATCTAAGAAAATTACTGTCCCCTAGTTAAGTTACTTACTATGACAAGGCAAGATGCTGTGGGTGAGGGTCTTTCTAGTCAGGCTTCCCAAACAGAATATTCAATACTCTAAGATTTCTCTTTGTAATATTGAAAATATAATTTCCAAGATAGCTGGCAGAATGACCTCATCTGGTCACCTGACTCTAGGTTCTCACAGTGTTTCCCTTAGAAGCTGAGACAGGAAATTAGCACAGATGGCCACAATATACATCCAAATGTTTCTGACAGTGTCTGGGGCCTCCCCTCTTTTCACCAAGCTAATGGACAAAGGCTCTTCTCAAGACCCAATGTCTCTGGTCCTAGTCAGCACTGCGAGGTACCTGTTAATGGTTTAACAGCTCATTTACATTTCCCTTATTTTTCTTAAAGTTAACCTTTGCTGTCCCAGTGTCTTCTATTACAACACATGCATTTAATTCAGTTGCAATAATAGATGTACATTTCTTTTCATTTCAGCAGGGTGCACTGTTAATAAATGTCAACACAAGCAAAGCTCACAGATACATTTTCGGCACAAGCATTTGTACAAATTAGTTTGATATACAAATGGCATACAGTTCTAATACATTTATAACACATGCATCTTGTATAAATCAGTTTAATATTCAAAGGACATATCATTCTTTACAAAACTCCACCTAGCTATGCAGGCACTTGCCCATATCATCACAATCCATATACCTTTTTTTGGATACATTAAAGCAGTTTGAGTATAATTAATTTCAAGTGTAGTATAGACATGCCTTATAAAACACATGGTCATGTGCCCCATGGCTATCCTTAGCAACTAAACAACTCATGAAACAAAGTAATAAAAAATTAAACAACTAATATCTTATCACCAAAGATAAGAAAGCTATTACTCAATCAAATAAAACATATACACTAAAAATACAAAATTGTTCTGGGCCACAATCAATAAACTTTTAAATTCAGGACACGCTACACAGCCAGCACCAAGCAGACAGAAACAAAATTACACATAGCTATCCAGTTCAATACCCACTTTATACAGACAATATAATCATTAACCAGCCAGGTGACTAATCAAGCTTTTGATACACCTGTTCAGCCAAATAACCTTCTTCCACATTTTGCCTTCCATCCAATCCCTACAGATATCATCAAAAAATATCTCCAAAAAGTAAAGCCCTCTATAACTGCCTCTGACAAATGACCAGGCGAATATCTTAAAATAGCAGCTGAAGCTATTGCATATACATGTATACAGTCTCAGTTGTGATAAATGTTTGAAAATAAAGTTCCCTTGCTGTGGAAAAAAAAATCATTATTCCACTGTACTTGGGTGGAATCAGTATAGATTTTTCTTACTATAGGCCAATTGACATTTTATCTCCCCTGTTATACATATTAGAAAAATGTATTCATATGCCACTTTTCAACTATCTAATAGATAACCAGCTTCTATCTTCAACCCAACATGGCTTCCATTCTTATCACAGCACAACCTCTGATTTGCTGAATTTTAATTTTGTCAACACCCATAGAAATGCCAGAAGCCTAGTCTCCACCATCTTCCTGGACTTATCAAAAGCATTTGATACTGTCTCCCATCAGACATTCTTATATAAAGTCTCATCATTGGGGATAGTCAACTCTTCACTGCTGTGGTCCCATAGCTACCTCTTAAACAGAGCACAAGCAGAGAAATGGAAACATGATTTCTGCACCTTTTTGTCAGTAATTATTGGTGCCCCACAAGGATGTATATTAAGACCTGTACTTTTGTACATATTTATAAAATGACCACTACACTGTTACAAAAAATGCTACTCTAGTTTAATACGCTGATGACTCAAACCTTGTCGTCTCTGCCATATCTCTGTCTAAACACCAGTACCTTACACAACAAATCTTATTGACTGAAACATTGCTAAATAATTAACAACTACTTCTAAATCCCAAGAAACTAAATTACTGCTGCTTACTCCTAAATGCATCTCTACAAAAACATCACTATTCACTATTGTGTCTGCCAGCAGCACAATGACAGAGCAACTAAACCACACAAAATTATTGGGTGACATCAAATTTGGCCACCACGTATCACACATAGTTAAGAAACTCGTCAAAAACTAGGCACATTATTAAAGAGTAAAAACATACCGCAGAAGATGTATAGCCTCTACTTTCTTAATGCCATCTTTTTTTTCTCAATTTTTTTTTATTACTGCTGTCTTTTGTCGATATTGCTCCAGTCCTTATTAACCTTCAAATCTCACAACTGTCCAAACTTGAGGAATATTATAACAAAATAGCCAAATTTGCAGTAAAATATAACACTAGAACTGTGTGGCACTCTGAGAATTAAACTGGTTAGAACTATCACATCATTTCACTGTTTTTCAGCTAACTACAATATGCAGACGTCTCTTTAAGCCCAAAATTGTCACGCCTTTAACAACTTAATACAACACTACCCTCCCACAACAGAATTTTATATGGCAGAGAAAAATAACTAATCATTATAACCAAATCGTCTTATCCTGCGGGTGACTTTCAATATTCAAATCGTGTAGCTAAAGCGTGTAACCACACCTCACCACCACCAAAATTTATTCCAAATGTAAACTCATTTAACACACGACTAAAACTTAACATTCAAAGTCAATGGATCTGCTCCTGTATATCTCAGGGTAAATGCACTGCAATCTGTAGCTTACAATATCATCAAACTATTTCTCTTCACTCAGAAACCTATGCTCCCAGTCAGTGTTCACCAATAACTGAATAGTTTTACTAGCATCTCAAAGCCCTATACACCTTATGTGATATTGTTCTCCCATGTCTGTACTTCTAATATAAACCTTGTTCATAGGTTCATAGGTTCATACTATGCTATCTGCCCTAGGGCATTTATAAGCCTAGCCAGTGTATGTTTGGCTTTCGCCACCCATTTTAAATTAATTTTGCTATGCCCTTTTTCGAGGTTAGTATACTGTGCCTCTGTCTAACAGTGACACAGAAGTGATACCCGGGGTAAACCTACGATCTCCCATCCACTCATCAAGATTCCTCTTGAAGAGAGTCAAGGAGGGACTCTGCCTAACCTGGACTGGGATTTTATTTCAGAGTGAAGGGAGCCTCTGGGTTATGAATCTGTCCCTCCAGCATGTCCTATTTATTTCAGTGCTGAGGTTCAAGTCTCTTGAGCATGTAGCTCGATGGGATTTGGATTTTTTGAGGTGCAGCATGTCCCTTAATTCCGGGTTGGACATGGCTTTATACGTCAGGCACAGGTCGCCTCTGAGCAGGCGGTATGCCACTGAGTAGAGCTGGAGTTTCTTTATCCAGGCAGCATATGGCATCTGTTTGAGCCCTTTGATCCTCTTGATGAGGTACTTTTGGGGTCTTTCCAGTTGCTGCAGGTGTTTGGTAAGGTACATCCCAAAAGGGGCATTGTACTCGATTATGGGCCTGATGAGGGATGAGTAAAGAGGCACGATGACCTCCCCTAATCTAGATGTGAATCCCTTCATGATTAGGTGGGCTATATAAAATGTTTTTCTAACCACTTTGGCCACGTGGTTGTCAAATGAGAGATTGCTATCAACTTGGGTCCCCAGGTCCCTTATTACTTCTTCTGTACTTAATGGATTACCACCTATGTGGTAATTTGTGGGCACTTTGTTTTTGCCAAAGGGGATGACTATACACTTTTTGGCGTTTAGCTTGAGGCCATGGCTCTGGCACCAGTTGTCTGTTTCTATGAGGCCCTTTTGGAGGATGCTTGTGTCGGCTGGAGAGTCGATTATGGCACCCAGTTTGCAGTCATCTGCGAACTTGGTCAGCCACAGTCCTTCTGTGTTGGCCTGTACCTCTGAGAAATATATACCGAACAAGAGAGGTCCCAGGACTGAGCCTTGTGGGACGCCATTTGTAACTGGTTTGGAGTCTGACATGGCTCCAGCAATTCTAACCATGTGGGTTCTGTCCTTGAGCCAGTTTGCAACCCATCTAGTGACATAGGGGTTTATATTTAAGCTGGTGAGCTTATCTATAATGCCTGAGTGGGGTATTGTATCAAAGGCTTTTGCGAGGTCCAGGTAGGCTGTGTGGACCACCTTCCCTTCGTCAATGGCCTTGGTGACTGTTTCAAAGAAGTCAACCAGGTTTAAGAGGCAGGATCTGCCCTTAACAAAGCCGAACTGGGTAGGATCCAGTGTCTGTTGGTCCCCAGTATCTTTATTTATGAGGTCCATGATGATCCTTTCCATAGCTTTGCAGACCAAGCTAGTCAGGCTTATGGGGCGATAGTTTCCAGGGTCCGTTGAGGCACCACCTTTGTGGAGAGGGACCACTGTTGCTGTACGCCACTCTTTGGGTACATATCCTGTAGTAAGGCTGAGATTGAACAGTAGTTTTATGTTTGGGTTTAGCTCTTCTTGGAGTTCATGTAGGACGTAGCCCGGGACACCGTCTGGTCCCATTGCTGCTGTGTTTTTTGCTTTGGAGAGGGCGGCTCTTACCTGAGCATCTGAGATGTCAGTTGGGCAGCACTCTGTTGGGATAGATATTTGCCCTTTTGGTGGGGAGGGGGGGAGAAGTTTGCGCTGAACCTGTCAGCTAGGATGTTGGCAATGTCTGTGGGTTCGGTGTATTTTTTGTCATTTTGGACTAATTCTGAGCATATCTGGGAATTCCCACCCAGGTTTCTAACATAACTAAAGAAAACCTTGTGATTATCCTTAGTGTCCTGTGCAATTTTTCTCTCGAAGCTGGCCTTAGACGATTTTATGAGTGCCCTTAGTTTTTTACTAATACTGATCAGAGATGCCTTCCCTTTTTGGGATTTTGCTCTATCATGTAGTAGCTTCCTCCTTCTATTGTATAGTTTGTTTATGGCTGGGGTCCACCAGATAGGACGTCTGCCTTTGGAGGATTGGGTCTTGGTTTTGTTTGGGATTGCATGATCCATGCATTCTTGAAGGTGTTCATAGAATGCATTTATAAAGGATTCTGCAGTCTGGGCCGTATTTTCCACAGGCCCAGGGGCTTTGAAGGATTCCACCTCGGTTTTGAGAAGTGTGAAATTTGCTTTAGAGAAGTTTTTCCACTGTGGTTTTCTGGGCAGGGGGTGGGGTCGGGATGTGAATATACAGTGAGATCAGTTTATGGTCTGATCTTACCAGTGAGGGATACACTTCTGGTCTGGAGCATAGAGTCCCCATGTTGGTGATGATCAGGTCCAGTATGTTTTCCCCTCTTGTGGGAGTGGTAACAAGTTGTTCCATAGCATTTGAGTTTATGAATTCTAGGAAACTTTGGGCTAGGGTGTTGGAGCTAGAGTAATGCTCCCAGTCTATGTTTGGGTAGTTGAAGTCGCCCAGTATAATGGTGTTTGGAGAGACCTTCATATTTTCCAGTGTTCTCAGGAAGGCCGAGTGGGGTTCCTGGGTTTGGGAGGGTGGTCTGTAGCAGGGTATAAACTGGAAGGCAGTTTTATCCACTGTTAGTTGCACATGGATAGTCTCTGATGCTTCATGCTTTGCCACCAACCTGGAGGTGTGGGTATCTTTGATGAATATTGATACTCCCCCTCCTTTTGTGGTTCCGTTCAAGTTTTGGGGCCGAAAAACATGGTATGAGGTATAACCTGGTAGTGCTGGAGTGCTCTTGGGAGCCTGAACCAGGTTTCTGTTACTGCACAGATATCGATGTTCTCCATGCTAAGGAGAGTTTCGAGTGCATGCATCTTGAGGTTTAGACTTCTGGCGTTGAGTAGCATTACTCTTAGTTTCTTATCCCTTGTGATACCTATGGAGGTGGGTTTGTCTTTTGAGCCTTGCCTAAAAAAGGCATTATGGGGGTAGCAAGAGCCTTTGCCAATATCCGAAAGCCCAGGGGTGACAGGTGCAAGCCATCCCTAGCGAAGCATCGTGGCTTGTCGAGCATATCATCCCAGGCTGACAGGGATTGGATCCCCTTTGAATGACACCAGTACTTAAGCCAATTTTTGAAATTGATCATCTTGTCTTCATATTGTGGCATCATTCTTGATGAGGGTAAGATGCTACTCAAGGTCAGGGTCATACCGGCCTGGGCTACATGCTCAGAGAGCTCCTCTATGTCTCTTTTCATGTAGTCCAGGGAGGTACATCTCAGGTCATTCACACCAGCATGGACAATGACTGAGTCATATTTGTACTTGCCTTGGAGTGACCCGAGTGCTTGTGTTATGTGGCGGATCCTAGCGCCCGACAGGCTGCTCACCGTGACCTTCTCCTTGTTCAGCCTGGTGAGCGGGACGTCAGTGTGCCTGACGATAGAGTCACCTATTATAAGTGTATCAGGTGTGTTGTTTAGCCTTAAGGGCTGTGACTGTTCAGCACACTGGCTTTGTGAGATATGTGTTGCACGTGTTTTGTTTTGGGGTAGCGGTTGCTTGGGTGTCTGCTTTGGAGGTCTCTGCTGCTTAGGCAGATCTTTATTTAGAGCCTCCGAGTATGTTTTTGTGTGATTATGTGATTGGTTTGCTGTCATGGTAGGTCTATGTGAGACTGGAATTGTAGTGAGTGTGGTTTCCTTCTCCTCCTGACTGGTTATGCCAGTACTGAGTTGAGAGAGCTTAGCCTCCAGTTTGGCTATATGGTTGCATCTCTGACATATGTTGGAATTTGTTGGGAGGAGGAGAGGGTTGTCTGTGTACATGAGGCAGTTGTAACATTGCCTCAAGATTCCCAGATTCACCAGCTGGACCAGAGAGGAGATTGACAACTTACCTTTGGACATGCTGGAATAATATTGGGAATTCCTTTATAATTGAAAACAAGGGCCAATGGGGAGTGAGGGTGTAGTGCTTTTAATTTTTAGTGCTGACTTATATAATTGCTTTAGTGAGCAAGTGCCAGGTAACTTAAATGCAAAAACGACAAACAGTAACTTTCTTTCAAGTGAAACAAGGAAATAAGTACAGTAAGCAATGCAGATATCACTAGGGATCCACAGAAGTGCTGAGAAGCCGCGTTTAGGTGGAATTAGCGTTCCTGGGAAATAACAAGCAAACAAACAACAAACATACAAACAAAGCTAGATTCAGCAGGCCTGGATCTAGTCTATGCTACAGCAAACAAGGTGTACCAATTTCAGTAAGAAACAGTTTAGATATGCAGGCACTATAAACCTTTAACCAGAAATTCCCAGCTCAGAAGGGCAGAGTCCATCCTCTCCTCCCACAAGAGTGCAGACCACGAACCTTCTTAATGTAAAATAACTGGCCTGAAGCCCAAGTGCATAAGCCAGAACTAATACACTTTAAGAATAACAGACACTGAGCTCTCAATCAGCAGTTCCCAACTTAGAAGGATGAAAGCTACCTGTCCTGCTACCACAGTGCATGCCACAAACCTTCCTAATGTAAAACAACTGGTCTGAAGCCCAAGTGCTTAATCCAAAAGACTTGAATGATAGCTACACTTTAATAAAGTTACTACCAAGCAGTAATAAATACAACTGAATACTTTAAAGAATGCCTGGATTAGTGCTCAAGTTATACAAACAAAGCTGGATTCAGCAGGCCTGGATCTAGTCTATGCTACAGCAAACAAGGTGTACTAATTTCAGTAATGACAGCCATATGTAATTGTCTCTGGACATGCTTAGTACCTGAGCTCTTAACAGCAATATTTATATTTTCTGCTCTATCCATTTCCTTCCCTCACTTCCATTTATTTGAATTTATAATCACTAATTACACAATCTAATATCTGTTTGACAAAGCCACTGATACACTTCTTCAAGTGCACAGTGTTCAACATCTACTAAATGCATAGGTTTCTTTAATATTGTAATAGTTGCCTTTTGTCCTATGAATATACTCTAACTGGCAAATATTTGTTAATGTGTGTTACTTAATGTCTGTTCATGCAATTACTGAATGTCTGTTTAAAATGTTTGTAATTTGTTGGAGCTTTTCTTCTGACCCTACATTGCAATGTTTTTTTTGTACTAAACTAGTAAACAAAGCAGAACAAAATAAAGTAAAATATTGCATCAATCAGCTATCAATAAGTAGTTTTTGCTTCTATTTATCTCAATATATATGTATATATATATATATATATATATATATATATATATATATATATATATATATATATATATATATCTGTGTGTGTGTATATGTGTGTGCATGTGTGTGTGTGTGTGTGTGTGTGTGTGTGTGTGTGTGTGTGTGTGTGTGTGTGTGTATATATATATATATATATATACCTACTTTGTTGTTAAGAAAGATTGATTACTGATTATAAAGGCTGCTTAATCTAAAAATAAGTATAAAAATATAATCTTTTCAGTTGTACTATTGACTGTACACTTGTAATCAAGCATTTCAAATTACATGTATACTATTTCCTTCAGATAAAATTTGTTGCAATTAATCATTGTTACAAGTAAGCTTATTAGAACATAGAAAAACAATCTATCGCACATAGTGAACCGCAATTCACCATGAAAGCAATGGAACCAAACAATTAGCAAACTACAAAAAAATGATCTAACACATCAGTTTTATATTTTCCAGTGTATAAACAGTAATGAACACCTGCACCTAAACATGCACTTATAATTTCAAGTCGCCTTTAAGTAAAGCTTGCACTACCTAATACGTATAAAACTGTCTAATTGCATTTGTTCAATAATTTCCCCTTTACAGATAATAAAAAGGTAATGCTTCCCATATTTAGCCAGCTAGTCATTCAACATTCACTGACTTGTATTATGATTATCATGGCTGCTCCAACTCAATAAAAATAAAATATAAACATAACTTTGCTATTTGCTTTATGCAATTTGATGATTACCAGGGCTGTTCCAGCTCAGTAAAAATAAAGCATAATCTTAACTCTACTTGTTACTTTAGCTAAATGACCTCATAGATAATAACACGTATTCATAGATTACTGATAATTTACATCCTCTTTTAATAACCTTAAAGCTATGATCATTTGTCTTTTTGGCAGCATAAAAACATCCATAGTTTATAGTCAGAAAATATAAAACAAACTACCAATAATTATTGGATGGGCTCCTCTAACCTAAACTAACTTATTAAGGCATAAAGTTCCCATATAAACAAAAATAAGGGAAATTACTGTTTTTATTACACTGCAATATGTTCAAACCTAAGTCTTTTAATTAGGCCACTCATATTGGTTATTTGAGAAACCACTTAATGGAAAACGCTGCTTCAACCCAACCCGAATACTAGAGCATAATTCTGGCTTTTAAATAAAAAACAAACTCACAAGAATTTCCATCTAGCTATTACAATGAAATATTCTTGAATACGGCTCTTTTAACTGGCACTCCATATCTATCATCACAACGCAGAGGGCAGTATTTCAAATATGTTTATAAGATATGCATCTCATTTCCCGCATGTAACAAGATAAGAGTCTCTTAATCATAAACATCCCAGAGACATTATTGTGTATATAGTAAACCAACACAATTTCTATTTTCTTTCATTATTTTGAATAACAGTTTAAGACAACCTTATTTTTAAATAGGACATAGCATTTATTGTTCCAGTCTTATATGACTCTTGAAAACAAATTGAGCTACTTTTAACATACCAAGATAAAAGCCTTAATATCCAACAGTGTTTTATAACATTTCAATATATGCAATCCTTAATCAACCCACTTGTATTCAATGTATTTGTTTATTTATTTTACATTTGTTTACTGGGATAGTCTGACCTCATACATGTTCATTTTCAGTGGAGGCCCGGTGAGAAAATCTCCACATAGACAAACTTACATAAATTACACAGAAGTTAGCAAACAATTAAAAAAGCAAAGTGATTATATACAATGGGTTAGTAGTGTTCCCTAGTAGGGTCTCACAATTCTCATGGACAGACAATTAAAAGTAAGAGACATCAGATTGGAAGCAGAGCTTGGTGATGTAGTTACAAGTTATGATAATTGCAGAATATGCTTTTAGTTTATAACTTAATCAGGGTTGGTACATGGGCATAGCCAATTCACTTTGAGATACTGTTTGAGGTTCTTTTGAAGAGACATTTGGAGGATTGTAGGGTTATATAGTTTGGCAACGGATTCCAGGTTTTGCCAATGAAGATGGCAAACAGGGATTCACCAGCAGAGTTATTAGCTTTGTGGGTTTGGACCAGTAGTTTATCGGCTGACCGTAGGGATCTTAGGTTGCTATATGGCTTAATAATATTTTTAAGTGAGGGGGTATCCTCAGGGTAGTACAGAATTTTGTGCACTATTAAGAGTTGATTGAATTGAATTAAGCTGGGCAGTTCTAGCCACTTTAGTTGTTTAAGGTTCTGGCAGTGGTGGGTTCTATAGGTGGAGCCAGTGGCGAATCTGGCAATATGATTGTAGCTATGGGACAGCTTACCTAGTTCAGATTTGTTGAGGTTTGAGAGTACAGGTGAGGTATATAAAAGAGTAGAGAGTAGGTGTGATTGGGCGATTGCAGTCCTAGCCAGTAGGGTTAAAAATGTCTTGTTTCTATACAGTGATCCAAGCTTCTTATTGATGATCTGTATGGTTTTGCTGACCTGTAGGTCAAATTTGAGATTATTGTCTATGATATTGTCTATGATAACTGCTAGCAGTTTGGTGTGATTATCTGGGGAAATAGTGGTACCATTGTTAGATGTGACAGAGAATGAAAGTGTGGTGGATCTACTAGTGGGAGAGAAGAGTAGAAGTTTAGTTTTATTGGGGTTCAGAAGTAGGCATTGGTTGGTGAGCCAGTTCTCGATAGTGTATGTATTTTGGGTTAAGATTTGCAAGTCGGATGGGGAGGTGTCTGAGCAGTTGAGAGTTGAATCATCTGCGTATTGAATGCAGGTGGTTTTAGGGATAGCAGTGTGGAGGTTGTTGATAAAAATAGAGAAGAGTAGTGGACCTAGTATGGACCCTTGAGGGACACCAAGTGTGAGAGGTAACTGGCTGGAGAGTTTGCCCTGCCATAGTACTGCCTGCTGTCTACCAGTCAGGTAGGACTGGAACCACTGGATAGCAGGCTTGTTGAGGGAAATAGATTTTAGTGAAAGAATGAGACGTTCATGGTTGACCATGTCAAAGGCTTTTGATAGGTCAAGAAAGAGATCAGAGGTTAGCCTATTGTCATTCCTGTTTTAGTTTATGGCAGTAGTAAAGGAAAGGAGTGCTGAGGTGGTGCTGTGGTATGGCCTGAAGCCATGCTGGGAGTTGGATATTAAGTTATTCTGTGTAAGGTATTGCATTAGTTGCTTGTGTACACATTTCTCCATTATTTTGGCTAGTGGGGAAAGAATGGCAATGGGTCTATAGTTGGATATGTCTGAGGAGCTACCACCTTTATGGAGTGGGATGACGTGAGATATTTTCCAGAGGGAGGGGATAGAATTTTTGGATAAGGTTCTGTTGATGAGGATAGATATAGGATATGCAATGGCATCTACAGCTATTTGTAGGTACTCTGCAGGGAGGAGGTCAGCAGCGAGGGTGGTAGGTTTTAGTTTTTTTACAAGTGTTTTGATAAAACTAGTGGATATCGGTTGGAAGCTAAATTCCGGGTGATTATTAGGTAGATTAGGCATGTGGTTTAAGTTAGAGGGGGTTAGTTGATTTGCTAGGGATTGGATTGTTTCAGTGAAAAAGTTATTAAAGGCGCTAGCTATGGTCTCTGGGGAACTATGGGTGTAGTTAGCCGGGGTTGGGGTGGTGGGGTGACCTGGACAAAGTAGTTGATTTAAGCCTACCCAGAACTTTTGAGGGTTGTTGTGGTGTTTTTGTAGGAGATTTTGGTAGAAGCTTTTTTTATCCAGTAAAATAGATTTGTTTGTATCATTCCTGAGTTGACGGTATTCAAGTAGAAATGTTCATCCTTTTAAGCTATTGTACCCCTGCTGTGATATGAATAAACATTTTTTTTCTTTTCCCTTAAACTCATTGTGCTCCTGACACTCAATTTCAACTTTCACTGATCTCAGCGAATCTTCCAATTTAGAAATATTTATATAGTCTTTCTCAGCTGGTCCATACAGAGGCAATTATCTTAACCTAGCCATTGCTTCCTCTACTTTTATTTATTTATTTATATTTGTTTACGATTTTATGAATATGAATTTTCAATCAGTCAAAAACACATTCAGTATAGCAAGAAAATATGGTTTATATTTAATTTTAGGCCGTTTTCAATCCTTAACAGTCTCAACAAATTGCAGTCACTGGTTGTAATACAGCCTTTAAAGAATTGTATTTGACATACGTAGGTCATCCAGCCCAGTGATTCATTTTCTTGGTTGCCTCTGTCTCCAAAACTAGCATTTTTTTCATACTCTGTTGCACCATCACTGCACCATCTTAGTTTTAACAAATGCCACCAAGTCACACCTTCCGCCTCTTCCTCTAGCACTCCAACCAGTCTCACGTTTTTTCATGGGTTTTATTTTCCATAGAACTCGATTACTGGTCCACATATATTTGTTCAACAGTCTGTGTCACCAAGTCTTGAATTTTTTCCAAGCTGCTGCTTAAATACTGTCATGGTAAACCTGTGTATAAGTTTAGCTGCTAACAAATATTGTATATGTCCTTCTAACAATCCAGTTAAGTAATACAAATAATATCTAATCACCTCTAACACTTTTATTTTATCTTTAGCATTGTCAGATCGTGTTTTATTTTTATGTTTGCCACATCCCTTTGTTTGAGCCATAACTGCATGCATGTACTCAGTAACTCTTTTATCCTCCAAACACATGGCTTCACATATATTCTGCCATCTTTCAAGATTTGATGCCTTCACACTATATTTCTGACAACTTCAACTTGAGTGATCTAGTTTAATTTAAAATAATATATATTTATTTTTTTAGCAGTGATTTAATGAGTGCCCAGTAGAGACAGCCAGCTTTGTTAATCTCTGAGTCCAGGCTATCCAAATGTATGGAACCCACAGACATAGTTCTGTGTTCATTTGGAGACAATCTTTAAAATGAAATTACCACCAAGTACAGTAATCTGTAACAAAGAACTTGCGACCAAATGTACTAATGTGTCACATTTAGAAAAGAAGCAACGTCACAACTTTCAGGATATAAGCAACATGGAATGTTAGTTTCTTTTACTGTGTTAGTAATGCAGAGAAGCATCCTATAGTAAGGAGAGATTAAATGAAAAGCTGAAATACTAGAATAAAAGAGCCACCCCATATGTCATTGACTGTTAACCCCAAATGCATAAAACATACAATTACTATTAACATGGTTACATAGCTCAGACCCTTGTAACATTATATTCTAATTGCAATGGACCAAGAGTTTTTGTTATGCCATAATTCATTATTAGGGATAAGAATGCATACATTTTAAAAACTGGGACTGATCAACATTGAAAATGATAGACTAAATGCATATAGGTTTGTGTGTGTGTATGTATGCATGTATCTATGTGCATATGTATGTGTGTGTGTGTGTGTGTGTGTGTGTGTGTGGTTCTCTGTGTGGGTTTGTGTGTGTATGTATATATATATATATATATATATATGTATATAATATACACACACACACACACACACACACACACACACACACATTGATATGTATCATGTGTGTGTGTGTGTGTATACATATATACATATATATATATATATATATATATATATATATATATATATATATATATATATATATATATATATATAGTGACCCTCTAAACAGTTATCCATTTAGAATCAATGATTAATGTTCTATTTTTTGCTCTTCCTAATTGTAACTGTGTGTGTGTGTGTGTGTGTGTGTGTGTGTGGTTCTCTGTGTGGGTTTGTGTGTGTATGTATATATATATATATATATGGTTCTACCTGACATAGCCGAAACCACACAACACCGACAACCACATCACCGACACCACATATTCGACAGTCCATAAACACGAAACCACACATAACCGACAACGAAATAACCGACGGTACACAAACACGAAACCCCATACACTGCACACACCACAATAACAATTATTAAAAACAAAACACATCCCCATTCCACAAACCACACACACAACACAAGCACACCAAAATCCTTACAAGCCCACACTAAACCTTACCCTAACCCTAAGGTCCGTCACTATCGCACACTTACCTACCGCTCCTAACCCTAACTCCCTAACTCACTTAACCCACCCCTATCGCTCCCTAACCTAACTCACTTAACCCACCCCTATCTAACCCTAACTCACTTAACCCACCCCTATCCTAACCCTAACTCACTTAACCCACCCCTATCCCCACAGACCGTCAATCTCCACACTTACCTGCCTCGCACCCTAACGTCCGTCACTACCGCATACTCACACAGCCTTTCCCCATGTCGGCATCCTCGGCGTTGGTGTTGTCATCCGTCGTGTCGGTCTTCTGCATTGTCGATGTTCTGCCACTCGCGATTCGCGTCGGTCTTCTTCGTTTTCGATCTTCTGGAGCTCCGAATTCCGCTGTCGGTCTTCTGCGCTGTCGACGAAGTCAGGTAGAACCATATATATATATATATATATGTATATAATATACACACACACACATGCACACACACACACATGCACACACACACACACACACACACACACACACACACACACACACACATGCACACACAGACACACACACACACACACGCACACACACACGCACGCACACACAGACACAGACACACACGCGCACACACACACACACACACACACACACACACACACACACACACACACACACACACACACACACACACATCAAACACATTTTCCCAGTTTCTACATGGGGTCAGTTTGTTGTGTGTACATAGGATGTACATAGCATGCACTAATTCTACCATTGTTTTTTTTTTATTCCACCATTGCAAGACTGCCCAAATCATCTTTCTTGGGATCTTGTCATATGTTTTCTCCAAGTCTAGGAATGCTCAGTTGAACTTTTCCTCATCTCTAGCTTCTTCTCAACTAGTTGTTTCACTGCAAATTTCAGGTCAGTTGTGTTACGTCCTGAGCTGAATGTGAACTGCTCATCTCCCAATTTTACTTTCAATACTCTGTATATTTGTTTATCGATCACCCACTCCAATGCTTTCATACAATGTGACAGGAGTTTGATATCTCTGTACTGACCACAGTTATGAATGTCCCCCTTTGTTCTTGAACAGTGGTATTAGTATGCTTATTCTCCCATCATCTGGGAAACATTTTTCTCCCTGCACTGCTTTGAGTACCCTCAGGAGCCATTTCTCTCCCATCACACCCAACATCTTTATTATATCTGCTGTGACCTCATCTGAGCTTGCTTCCTTCCATGACTTTGTTTTCCTTAGTGCTTACTTATTCTATGGTGGGCATCTTTTCTTCTCTCATTGCAGGCAGTTTCTGGGTCAGTACAGCTTCTGTGAGTTTTTTTTCATTCAGATGCTGCTGGAAGGGCTCCTTCCATCTGCCTTTGATGTCCTGCAGATTAGTTAGCAGGTTGTTGCTGGCATCCCTAATGAAGGGTGTCTTGACTATCCTCTTTATTTCTTTATCTTTGCCTCGCAACCTGGTATAGATTCTTTGTACCCTCTACTGAGTCACTTTCCAGAAGTTGGTAGCATGCCACTGATGGTCTTTTTCTCTACTAATGCAACTCCCATCTTAGCCTCTTTGTTAGCCAACCAGTATTCCTTCCTAGCCTTGTCTGTCATTTCTATCTCTCACTTTTTTCTGTACTCATTCTTTCTTTTGATAACTTTCTGGACTTCTGCAATCCACTACCAGCTTTCCTTATGTACAGTATTTCCATACCTGGCTTGGCCACATATTTGTTCTGTCCTCACACATTCTGTTTTCAGGCATTGCCATTCTTCTTCAGTCCACCTATTTCCTCTTCTTCTTGAGGTGCTAGAGGACTGAGTAATTCCATGAACTGTTGTGCTTCCCATCCAGTCAACTTCCAGGTCTTCAGCCTGGTCTCTGTTTAACTTAGTGCCTTCTCTGACCACTGCTTGCAGCTGATTGTGGCAACCAATGGTTTATGCTGTGAGTCAACTGTTTCACTGGTGATAACTTTGCAATCACTAATTCTACCCTAGTGCCCTTTCTTTGCAAGAAAGAAGTTTATCTGAGTTTCATGTTGGCCACTCTTGTATGTGATCTTGTGGCTGTCACTCTTTCTGAACCATGTGTTGGCTACTGTCAACCCATTTGCCAGACAGAAGTCTAGAATGGTCTCTCTATCTTTACTCCCATTGCCCCACCCATGTAGGTTCAGGCAGCCTTATATCCTGTTCTGTCTGTCCTGGTATATGCATTAATTTCACCCATTATCAGCACCAATTCATGTTGTCCTGTTTTAACTAGTAGGTCCTGCAACTGCTGTGTGAATGGACTCTTTTCCTCACTATCACAACCCTGCTGTTTGGCATAGCTTGAGATTTGCTGGAGTCTGATTGCCATGAGTCTGTCACTGCTTTTGATGACACCCCTCACTGCCTTTTGAAGCCTCTCCCTCGCCATAATTCAGCCATCCCCTGAGTAGTAAACTGTGGATTCCAAGCCAAGTGACTTTGCTGCATGCCCTTCCATCTTGGATCCTAGATACATAGGATGCCCACCCTCCTCCTTACTATCATATCATCCACTGTAAGAGCCAAGCTGCATCTTTTCGGTGAACCTACATTGAGTGTAGCAATTCTTAGTTCTTGTTTGGCAGGTTCATTGGCTTTATGTCCAGCTTTTGCTCAACATAGCTATCCTAGGTAACCCAAACTGGACAACTGGATACTGGCTGGATTTTTGGTGGGCACACACTAGCCAAAGGGGGCACACACACCTTCCTACCATTAGCATGGGACTCTGGCTTAGGTCAGAGAAAGCCAAGTCCTCAACCCACTTATCACCGGCAAATATTGGCAAATATCCATGACCATTGGGGACATTAGTCAACATGACCAAATCACCTATAGCCATATTTTACATCACTGAGTGGCTAGCCTGCCATGGTACACAGTCTCTGATCCATGTTCTCCTATCGTGATGAAAACTGCACATCACAGTAGCTGTACAACTCTTCCCTTTGTAAGGCACTATGTACAGTCTGTGCTGCTGCCCACAGCTTGATTCTTGAGTGAGTTTGAGATGGAAACACTCAGCAAGTTTTTTTGAAGGTGGGAAGAATCACACAGAGACACAAGGAGAACATGCAAACTCCAAATACGCACTAGACAGAGGTCAGGATTGTATCTTGTACCTTGTGCATAGGAGGCAAAGACATTATCCATTATGGCAACCGGTCCCCTGATATATATGTATGTATATTGTGTGTGTGTGTGTTTCATTTCTGTATTTGTTGCACATACTTGAGGAAACTAGTTGGGATGGGGGGCGGTGAGGCCCAGCAGTTCAAAAATCATTAGCTACCCCAGTCTACAAGCTACCTACCAACCTACACCCAACCTGCAAAAATCAGCTTATAGGTAAGTCAGTCTAATGAAATCACTAAAGCTAAATGTTTTGTTGGTGGTCAAGCCCTGCTACACCCTACAGTTGAGGGGCAGGTAAATTAGGGTTGCCACCTTTCGTTGTGGCCAAAACTGGGCCAAGGACACATCCATCACCCCTCTCCTAACCACATCTATCTCCTTCCCTCTCCTCACTCACTTTCTTCCTATTTCATGACATCATGGTGATGTCACAGGAAGGAGAAATGTCCTCTTCTCTGTTTGCAATGCCTTTTTCTGTCAATTTACTGTGCTTTTCTGTTAAAAACAATGGTAAACCTGCTGATTTAACAAACTCTTGATAGTCTGTTTGTTTTTTGAAACAGAACACCGTAGTTTGTACTGTGCTTTCCAGACTATTGAGCAATCAGTTTTATTTCCAGATAGTTCAGGAAAAAATGGATGGGTGGCGACCACAGGGTAAACACTTCCACACACCTGAACATATAAGTATATGAACTCCATGGTTGCATGAATATAAAGAACGGAGAAAGTTCCCAAAATAATAGAATTACTGGTGCCACACACTTAGAAACTGCACCAGCAATGATTTTCCTATGGAAGACAGCAACTAGAGTCATAAACATCATGAAGTTGAACTTTGCAAGTTGAGTACTCACTAGATTTGAACAGAAACATGGTGGTGTAATAAAGGGTACATTGCCACATGTACCTTTTCTGTGCAAAACAATGGTGCAGTTCTTAGTGAGTGTACAGAAGGGATATCAGACATATGGGACTTACTGGCTTGTATGATTGGTTAGGGTGTTTTTGTTCCCTGAGGTAAAAATGACTGACTTCCTTCCAGCAGCTGACAGCATACAAGCAACACTGTTTCTTTTAATCATTACTTCTGCCACCCCCAAACACATAATGTAACTTCCATTCCCATGCAAGGTATCCATATTTGTTTCTCTCTTTTACCTTGTTGTCTGTTGACCTATATATGTTCAGAGCTGTAACAAAAAAGCAGACTGAGTTGCACACTTTAACATTTTTTATGAGATATCTGTTTATACTTAACAAATCAAACACTATTTAAATCTTAAAACACTTTTTTTTCAGTGGTTTAGATTAAAAACTAGAGATTTATAGTAAACGTGTCCAGAATTATATTTAAAATCTCTGCAAGTGCTTCATGCGAGTCACTTTCCTTCTCTCTGATGTCCAAATAATAATTTACACCTTACCACTTTTAATTAATCTACAGTCCATAAAAAGCAGAATTCAAGTTTTAGTATTCAGGAAAATAATGTATGCTACTTTTTAACCAGAAAATGTTAAAACTGTCTTATTTTCACATCATGCCTTTCAAAATGTGTAAAGTAAGATACACTTATTCAGTCATTAAAATTCAGTACTTAAACTTTGTCAGGGAAACAATCCTAACTGTATAGAAACAATGCTCAAATCATACAGGTCTAACATTGTAGTAAGCAAACAAATTGACTTCTCACCTATACCACTGTTAAGAAATGCCCCTTAGTATCCTAAGCAACTCAGGTTTCTTAAATGTTGAATAATCTGTCAACCAGTTCCTCCAACGTAAAATTAAAGCCTCATCCTCTTATTCAAGTTCTCTTGTCTAATAAAATCACACCCCTCCCCCCAGGTCACATCACCTAAGCCTATTTAAAAAATTTCTACTGTAAACCAACCACTAAGGTTCTTTGCTCCTTTTCACATCTCTAATTTATTTTGAAACTTTTGCACATATTGTAAATCAATACTTTGGATTTATCCTAAGCACCACTCTACCATTATACTGTTTTACTGTCACTTAAATGTTATTACACTCTTTTCTGGTTTGTACGTCTGACCAGATCATGACCATGGGCTGAGTCTGAAAACAGTCAGAATTTGATCAGTGCCCTATCCTGGTAAACAAAAATTAAATAAATAAGTAAACAAATGTGCTGCATCAGCAGTAAATATAGTTGTTGCATACAGAAAAGTGTAAAATAGCTTAAGGTTCACTCTGAAGGTTGTATTTCCAGTCAAAGCCATACTTAAGTATACCACTGTAAACTTACTGCATTGATACTGTATTGCTATTATCACATGCCCTTACATCATATCATTAGAAAATAATAAAAAATAATTTGATAAAGTTATTCTTAACATTGTGCTGCATCATGCCATATGGCCATGCCTTATCCTCTGACATTTGCTGCCTCCTCTGTACTATGATTGATAAATCTATACTAACCATAGTCAGTCTGATAGACCTAGCAGGAAGTGATAATCTTCATGTTCCAGTTCAATAACCCTACGAGTTCGCATTATATCACCTCATATTAAAAATATGTACAACAGGAACAAGGCCCTGAAACACTGGAAGCATGTATTTTCCATAAATTCAGAAAAAATGCTGACTCTGTGTTTGGTAACCAGCATTTCTTTGCAGAGGAGCAGGGTTGTCAAACTAACTCAATGACCCTATATATCTCATTCCAGTCAGTGCATTCAACAATACCATATGAATTCCCTCCTCCGTGCTTGCATTTAGTTATCCATGATAAGTCCTCTTTGCAAAAATACGTTTTACCTGACCCATCTACAAATGTAGGGAACACTGACAGCAAGCTACCAACCTGCTCCAAATACCTGCTTATTGCATTAATCCTGCAATCAGCAAAACATCCCCCAGCATCACTCCAGCAGCAGAACAGATGCTGCTAAAATGCTGTCAAGAAAGCTGGGTAACGTCATTTTTCTACAGACTTCTTGCTCTTCTTACATTGTTTTTCAGGCTTTATCTTGCAGTTTGCCTGCTTCTGTACACCTGCTCAATCTCATTATTGGTTACTGTTTAACCTTTACCACACACAGTTACACCTGAAGGTGCTAATCTACCCTCACCAGCTGCTCATTTCCTCCTTACTTTGACTGTTGAGTAATAAGAGTAGTTCCCACCCAGAACATTAATAAAATTTATCGTGATAAAGGGAAGTATGTACATTAGAAACAAACCTGGCTTTTTGGTTGAGACTTGGGTTATGAGCATCCTCAATTTTATGGGAGCTACATGTTTCCCATGGTGTACAGGTTTCGTAAGTGATTAAAATGAATGTGAAGTGAACTTCTATAACAAAATGAAGGTCAAATGGGTGATATCCGACATATACATATGTCTGTGTGTGTGTGTTGCAGGATATGATCCTAATCAACAGATCCATATAGGAATCTTATGTCTCCAAGCTGTGGCATGCTGCCTTTATACATCCTCTCCTCAAAGGTGGTAAAAATAATAATACCTCAAACTTTCACCCCATAGCCATCCTCTCCCCAATATCAAAAACACTGGAAAAATTCATTCACACCCAACTAATGCCCTTCCTAATCGAAAAACACCTTATCTCTCAAACCTAACATGGTTTCCGTCCTAGCCATAGCACTATTACTGCTCTTCTCTCATTCCTAGATAGAGTCAACCATGCCCGTGACTCTGGAAAAATAGTTTCTACAGCTCTATTAGATCTCTCCAAGGCTTTCGATAAAATATCCTATACTCATCTCCTAAGCCACCTTTCTAACTTTAACCTCTCTCACAATACCCTATCCTGGTTCTCAAGTTACCTATCTGACAGATCTCAAGCTGTAAAATGGAGGAAAGGCACCTCAAACATCCTTCCCACCCCTACTGGAGTTCCCCAAGGATCCATTCTTGGACCAATGCTTTTTAACATCTTTATCAATGATTTCCACTCTGTCATCCCAAATACTAAAATCGTACAATACGCAGATGACTCCACTTTAATCTGCTGTGCCACCAACCTCCCGGAACTTCAATCATACACTCAAACTGCCTTCTCCACCACTGAGAACTGGATGCTACAAAACCACCTATCTCTAAACATTAACAAATCCAAAATACTACTTTTCCTTCCCTCAAAATCCTCCCCTCTTGATAAAAATTCTTTCCAAATTAGAAGCCATAACAATTCAACCATAGAAATTGTTCCCTACGCCAAACTACTTGGGGATACTATAGATGAACACCTAAAATTTGACACCCGTATTCAACTAAACATCAAGAAAACACATCAAAAACTTGGCCTGCTATAGAGAAACATCCACTATCTCTCTCCTTCTACTAGACAAACCCTCACCACTACCTACCTTCTTCCCTCTCTAATGTATGGCGCTCCTCTACTAACTAACTTATCTGCCTCCATCTCTTCCAAAATGGAAAGTTGTTATAGTAAAATTTCAATATTTGCCATAAAAGCCAAATACTCCTCCCACCATTGCTCTGCCCTCCACTTACTAAACTGGCTAGAACTTCCCAACCATCTAGACTACCTCCAACTTACTACTGCCCATAGGCTATTATTTAACCCTACTAAATGTCCTACACTACCCAACATCCTACAACCATACACCCCTAACAGGCCACTTAGATCTGCTCACCTAAACCTAATCACTGTCTACAAACCAAACCGCCCTGCAGGACAGCACCTCCTGTCCTTTTCCCTAGCCAAAAAATGGAATTCTGTCCCTCCTTCATTACAAACCACAGAAAACTTTGACAACTTCAAAACCCAACTCCATTCCTACTTTTTCTCTAATTGGAAGTGCAATTGCACTTTCCCCACCTAGCCTTCTTCTCTTTCTACTCTAAATTGTATTTCTATACTATTCCTATACCTAACAACTTAGCTCCCCCTGGACATTACTCATTCTTCAGTGTTATCTTGTGTACATAATGTAAATATTGTAAATAGTTTGCCCTCCCTTTTCTCTCCTCCCTATCATTTGTACCTGTTCTGCCAAAACTGCCATAACAAGACTCAGATTCTATGTAACCATTGCAACACTCATGTCAACATATGACTCACATGCTTTGTAACCAATGTACCACATCATGTCTCTGCTTTATAATGTATCTGTATCTTTGAATCTTAATTTTAATCTGTTGCATCTTAATGTATCTGCATCTTTGAATCTTAATTTTAATCTGTTGTAGCTTAATGTTTACTATGTAATGTGCAGCTTTTCTTCTCGGGCCTCCACTGAAAATGGGCTCCTGAGCCCAGTGGACCTCCCTGGTCATCAAACTGAAATAAATAAATAATAAATAAATATGTTTCTATTTTTAGTTGTATACCACCTATATATATTTGGCACGTGCTAAAGGACATTTTTCATTCTAGTCTATTCCAGTTTGCACTTGCAGCTGAGTCTGCTCCTGCTGCATGAAACTAGTCAGAACCTGTAGGGACAGCTAATTTTTATAATCCCCATTTCTTCCATTTTGCTATTTCTGCAGCATGTTGTCTTAAACTGACGGAAGTTAGAGAGCAACTACAATGTTAAACATGAACCTACCATATCAAACTGCCATGTCCACTAAAAGTGTTACATTTTTTTTTACAAAATTAAAAACTAGGATCACACATAAACAAAACTTCTGTAAATCACCCAGTTCCTTTTATGGTGGCAGCCATGCCTACTAAGGCAAGTTCTTGGCCTGCGAGCATTTGAGATTCTGCTTCTGAGAAACATTGGATAATGTGTTTTGGTTTCCAATATGTTATTTTTGGAGCTTCTGATCTGTCAGTTTCAGCTTGCCAAGGTGATAGAGGACTTTTTGGATACTGAAATGGTGGTACAATGATAGCTTTGCTCAGTACAGTGGAGCTACCTGACATTCTTTTCTAGAATGTTTGTGGATTTTCTGGCAGGCCCTCACTCTACATGGGAGTGGCAGAGAAGTATGTAAGAGTGGTACAGGATATGTACAAGGGTAGTGTGACAGCGGTGAGATCTGCTGTGGGAGTGACAGATGCATTTAAGGTGGAGGTGGGATTACATCAAGGATCAGCTCTGAGCCCTTTCTTATTTTCACTGGTGATGGACAGGTTGACAGACGAGATCAGACAGGAGTCCCTGTGGACTATGATGTTTGCAGATGACATTGTGATATGTAGTGAGAGTAGGGAACAGGTTGAGGAGACCCTGGAGAGGTGGAGATATGCTGTAGAGAGGAGAGGAATGAAGGTCAGCTGGACTAAGACAAAATATATGTGTGTGAATGAAATGGAGGATAGAGGAATGGAGAGGATGCAGGGAGTAGAGTTGGCGAAGGTGGATGAGTTTAAATACTTGGGATCAACAGTTCAGAGTAATGGCGAGTGTGGAAGAGAGGTGAAGAAGAGAGTACAGGCAGGGTGGAGTGGGTGGAGAAGAATGTCAGGAGTGATTTGTGACAGACGAGTACCAGTAAGAGTGAAAGGGAAGGTCTACAAAAGGGTAGTGAGACCAGCTATGTTATATGGATTGGAGACAGTGGCATTGACAAAAAGGCAGGAGTTTGAGCTGAAGGTGGCAGAGATTTACACTGGGTGTGATGAGGGTGGACAGGATTAGGAATAAGTATATTAGAGGGTCAGCCCAGGTTGGACAGTTTGGAGACAAAGCCAGAGAGGCAAGATTGTGATGGTTTGGACATGTGCTGAGGAGGGATGCTGGGTATATTGGGAAAAGGATGCTACAGATGAAGCTGCCAGGTAAGAGGAAAAGAGGAAGGCCTAAGATAAGGTTTATGGATGTGGTTAGAGAGGACATGCAGGTGGCTGGTGTAACAGAGCAAGATGCAGAGGACAGGAAGAAATGGAAACAGGTGATCCGCTGTGGCAACCCCTAACCGGGAAAAGCCGAAAGAAGAAGAAGTTTGGGTTTGTGCTGTTCTCCACGTAGTGGCAGTGTTTTTCACTGTCTGAAATTAATACAGATTTTTTTTTTTATTACTAGTTCTTTTAACTTTACAACTCAGTCTGGCAGATGATCAAATTAATGAATGGAACAGTGTACATGTGTACTGATTTGAGAGACTCGTTTTCTGCCATATCTTAGCTCAGTGTAATTAGTTTTGAAAATACTCAGTTCAAAAGTTATCTGGCTGTCCTTGTTAGTTGCTTTTGTGAGCAGTTAGAATGTGAACCACAGGCAACACCGTAAATGTACGTTGGCCAAGTTATTTCGGGTCTATATCATTTCATTGAAAACTCATTTCATTGAAGCTTAATTCATTGACACATATTCACTGAAAGCTCACTTCACTGAAAACCCAATTCACTGAAAGCTCTCTTCACTGAAAACCCATTACACTGAAACTCATTTTGTTGAAAGGTATATATGGCCTTTTCCCCACTGTTGTGCGATCCTGGTGTTAGTATATAAAGTAAGGGGGGTGTGGGGGCATAGCCCCCCACATATTGTAAATATTTTAAAGCATATAGATGGATACTTACAAGTGTAATGAAAAAATTCTTCCAGAAGACAACATATAACCAATTTATGTGGGGGGCTTCACCTCCCACCCCCCCTTACTTTATATACTAACTCCAGGATCGCACAACAGTGGGGAATAGGCCATATATACCTTTCAACTAAATGAGTTTCAGTGAAATTGGTTTTCAGTGAAGTGAGCTTTCAGTGAATTGGGTTTTCAGTGAAGTGAGCTTTCAGTGAATTGCGTTTTCAGCGAAATGAGCTTTCAGTGAATTGGGTTTTCAGTGAAGTGAGCTTTCAGTGAATATGTGTCAGTGAATTAAGCTTCAATGAACTGAGTTTTCAGTGAAATGATATAGACCCCATTATTTCTTCTACTTATGTATCTGATCAGATAGAATTATTGACTTCTTGCTGTAGGCAAAATGTTAGTAAGAAAATAACTTTTCAGAGGTGCACGTCCACGGCTCTTACCTATCTTGTTAAGTTAACTTTACTGAAAAGGGATGAGATACACTGTGTTTAACATGCACACCTAATAAAACCGGGATTATCCTGCCTGCCAGTGGTCAGTTATTTTCTGGAGGCAGGGGCTTTGCTACTTGGGAACCTTCTGGTTAATTACCCACTTGGTGTTTTTTACAGTAGGAGTCAATCAATTTTTTCTAGAATACTTGGATTCCTCTCTTTAAATAAACAATCTCTACTAAAAGGAATTTCTGCACTTCAGCCTAGTCAAAACGTATTAACCAGCATACTTCTAGCACCAGCTGGAGAGGTCTTCTGGGGTAAAAAAATTTTATTTGCCAACTTGGGTGGACCCATTACAACTGTCAAGTTCCTTTTTTGGGGGGGGGGGGGGTAGCTCGAACTTGGACAAAATACTGCACTTCAAATAAAAGATTGGGGTTGTTCGGATGTTTGTACAATGAAGGGCTATTAACACGTGCCAAGGCACTGTGAACATACAATGGAAATTATGCACCCATTATTAACAGTAAACGCATTTTATTAATCTAAAGTCTCCATACTTATACAAATAATGGGAGGATAAAGCTCCTTTTAAAGCAAAGCAAAAACAACTGAAAAGATTATGCACTCACAGTTGATGTCATGCATGCAAAAAAAATTTGCAATGCCTTTATATTTTTGATGACTGTTTCAGTTGTTAGAAGTGAAGCCCTGTTTACAAACATGAAAGGCTGTAGCCAGGGAAATAACGTAATGGTATAGGAAAAAATGTACAATTATAAAAAAAAAAAAAAAGTTCTGAACCAGAAGAGGGTCCAGCCTGTTTCATCAGTGCTCACTCAGGTGATAAGACCCACTATTTAAGATTTGTTTAGAAATAGAATTAGTGCTCAGGCAAAAAGACTCAGCATTTAAGACATTTTGAGATGGGCTTAAGTGTTACTAAAAGGAAAAGGGCACTCCACTGTGCTGTGGGAACTGTAGTACTACGGATGATGAGACAACATGAAAAGTAAAAACTACAGTACTAGATGAGACAATTAAAGAAAAACTTGTGAGAAGCAAGGTGGCTAGGACTTGGTTGTGGGGGCAGAAATCATCAAGTAGAGAGCATTGCTCTTCAGGTGAATCATGGAACAGAAGAAGAATGGCATTACAAGGAGCCAAGTAGATGGTTCAAGCCACAGCAACATCGAAAGACCAAAACACTGAAGACTACAATATATTGACGACTGGACTTCCCTCATGCCGCACCATGTTAGCACTTGTTTCTGGGTTTACACTGGAAGGGGGACTCAGTATTCAAGATTTTTAGATATAATGGCCTTCAGTGTTTTTTTTTTTTTGCTATTATGGTCTCAGATTTATGGGTTTCAAGAATGTGATTTTATAAATATATATATATATATATATATATATATATATATATATATATATATATATATATAAAATGAATATAGAATGTATATATATATATATATATATATATATATATATATATATATATGTGTGTGTGTGTGTGTATATATATATATATATATATATATATATATATATATATATATATATATATATATATGTAAACTATATGTGTGTGTGTGTGTGTGTGTGTGTGGTATGTATGCATGTATGGTTTGGCCTATTGTTTTGGGGAAACCTTAGGTAAAATTTCTCAACAGCACTGGGGAAAGGTCCACAACTATTTTCAGGAGGAAGTGCTGAGGGCGGAGGGCTTCTGTCCTGGAACATTGATGGGGGTAAATCAATGATGGCAGAGCCTAGGAAAATGGTTGTAATAGCGTATGCAGAGACCATCAAGATGGAAGTGAGAGATGAAGTCATAACCACTTTAAGTGGAGATACTTTGGATGATGATACATTAAAGTGGATGTTAGTGAAGGGCAAACCAGGTTCTGGTTTTACAGAATGATATAGTGGAGAAAACATTTCCAGAGCAGGAGCAGAGAGATTTAGTGACTGATTTGCAGTATGTCTTGATTACATTGTTAATAAAAAAGATTACAGCAGCAATGCTACAGATGTGAAAGTGCAGCAACACTACAGATGTCAAAGCAGTACATGAATGTGTGGAGCTGAGCAGCAGGGAAGAAGAAAGGGACTGGAGACCACAGGAAATATGACACACTGGTAAAGGTATATCATGGATGCTGGGCATAGAATAAAAACTAAAGATATTTTTGTTAAGAAAAAAGACCATTGGTTTTGGTGAGACCAAAAGAGGACTTTAAAATGAACATGTATGTGTTGTGGGATGAAGTCATAAAAAACACTTTTTTTCTGTTACTGATATCTGTTTAATTATTCACTTGTCAGATAAATGTGTAGATGTAACTTTCGTGACAAAAACGTTAGCTTGCAAAGTTATTGAGCTATTTTATTAAAAATAAAGAAAAATGGAAATATTGTCTACTATCAGCTGTAAATGTTCAATTTAAAAGTAAAGTGTTTTTGCAGTTCAGAATTTATGTGATTTCAAATCAGCATGTTAAACTTTTTTTGAAGAAAAATTCTGAAATTACAGACTATAAATGCCAGAATTATATGGAATGAGGATTTGGAGCTATAAAAGAAAATGCAGCTGTGCATTTATCTAGTATATATATGTGTATGTGCGAAATGAAATACATACTTTTCACTGGTGATTTTAATTGTATGTAACAGAATAGGAAAGTTAGTGCAGGATGAGTTATGCTGAGAAGCATTAAAATAGGTGAGTTAAAGTTAAGAAAGGAGGATAGTTATAAAGGAAGAGTGAGAACATTTTTTTTCTTTTTTTCAAAAACATTGAGCAGTTTTAGGGAAAGAAGGTTTTGGGTGTGAAAGATCACTGTACTATTTGGGAATAATGAAGAAGCACTTGGAATAAATGGGCTTAACTGCTGATTGGCCAATATGGGATAGATGGAAGAATAGGACAGGATTATGCTTTTATGAGAGGAAAATGAAACAATGAGAGAATTGTAATGGTTGTAGACTAGGAAGACATTTTCTGTTTGAAAGAGGAAAGGAAAGAGTGTGATTATATATAAGATATGTTGAACTTTAAGGGAGAAAAGAGGAAGTTAGAAAGATGAGACTGCACATTTTTATATTTTTAGAGTAGCATAAGAAAGGGCAGACAAGGGTATTATGAAAAGATGTCATCTGATGAAAGTATATGGGCAGGGGGAAGAAAAAAGTAGACCAATGACAGATTAAAAAAGATAACTGGACACTTTATATGCATGTAGAAAAATATTACTTTACAAGAAACAAATTCTGTGTTTGGTATAGTGACTGTGGACAGTATTCCATGATTAGATGGAACAGGGTATTTTTTTTTTTATAGAAGTCCAACTGGAAAAAAGAGCACATGGTGCTGGAAGAGGTATTGAATGAATGGTTAAGGAATATTATTAAGAATGAAATGATGGCAGACACAGCGGTTACATTTATATTGAAAAAGAGTGGATAAGGGGAAATAAGAAACTGGGGGCTTATTTCATTGTGCAGCTTTGATTACAAGTTACTAATGAAAATATTGCAAGTTAGAGTTTGAGAGGAATAACAGGTGATGCTTTATGGTGTACACAGAGGTATGTGGTGATGCTTTATGGTGTACAAGAGGAAACAGTATTAATACAGATGTGGTAATGTACATGAATTATAACAAAAGTGGGATGGGAAAGTACAAGTAGTAGGAAAACTGTTTTTCTGGGGTATCATTTCTGTACTAAGGAAGATATCAAACAGGTTTTGTGTAATAAAATTGGGATTGAAATGAGGATATTTAAAAGTTGAGGCTTTTGCTATGGCAAATAGGATTGAAGTTACAATGTGTGCTTTTGTTTATTGTGAAGTTTATGAGATGCAGTTATATATCTGTAATAGATGTGAATATGGTATATAATGTTTGATGGGATCTTAGTTTAACATTTCATCTGAAGACTGAGAGGACATTTCTTCTCTCATTGTTGACCTACTGGAGTAGCTTACCCTAGTGGGTGGGCCACATTCTGTCTGTAATATTAACCAATTATTCTTGATGCTGCTGAAGCAAGAACTGGTTTGTTATTACAGAACCAGATGTGACAATATGGCTGGACGTTGACAGACAAGGGAATACTATGGCCTCTTAAAAAGCAATGGTGGCATTTTTTATTTAAACAAACAATTTCCTCAAAGACAATTTGAGTATTTTTTTGTATTCTATAAAACATGCCCACTTTCTTGTTCACCTTCTGTGATACATGAAGGTCTTGTATCTTAAGTGGAAAGTGGTAATCAGGTAGCATAATCTGGATAGAGGCTTGCTGTTATCCAGGCCTGGTAATTTTGTTTGTTGAGTTTCCTGTGTTTCTGGCAGCCATCTTCTGCTGATAGTGTCTTGTCTTCTTTGTTATTGAGAGTAACAGGGTTTCCTGACCTTCTCTAGCATGAGTGATTGGTTGTAAGAGCAGGGGCTAGCAGGACTGGGTAATAATTCATGCTTCTAGATTCTTCCATCCTTTATGGTATATAAACCCTGTGTCTGCAGGTGGCTGTGCCTGTATTTCCCAGGCTGTGGAATGGTGATTCATCACTGGGACAAAGCAGAAATTCCTTAAGATTCCAAGAGCAGAATAAGTTATTTCTTACATTTATTTCATTGAATTGCACTTCTTTAACTCTTATAATTATGGTATACAGCTAATCTACTACATCTTGCACTATTATAATGCTTTTTTACTGTTTCACTGCATTTGTGTGATGTTTTATCCCGTTTTAACTGTATTTTACATTGCTAGATAGTGTTTCATTACTGTAATTGCATTTTTACTGAATTACTTAACTGTAAACTGCTTTTTCATACTGAGAGTTCTATTTTCTGTTTGTGAGTGCTCTATTTGTGCTTTTCTGTGCATTTTTTGTGAGGTTTCTGTGTTCTAGTCAGGTATCATATAACTGATTTGTTTGCAGTTAAAAACATTCTCTAGAGTATCCTTGCTCCTTTATCTGTTTAAAAGTTTCATTTAGTGGCTAGAGCTCATAGCTGTAATACTTGGTGGCTTTGCAGTTGCCCACCCATACTGTAAATTTGTTCTGGGATACTCCTCCTAGTCTAGTGTCATTAGCTCATGCTACCTAATACAGAGAGAATATTTGAGAAAGCCAACCCACGTAGGTGCTTAACCTTGAATTATCTTCTGTTCCTGCTTTCTCCCTTTCCACTTTAATAAAAAAAAAAGCTAGAATCTACTTGTGGTCTGACTTGAGTTTATGTCTCAGCTGATAAGTATATTTTTGGCACTTTTTAACTGTTCAGAGTTGAATACAACAATTGAATTGATGAATTTGTAGTTTGGCGTTGGGATCTTTTGTGCTTGTGCTTATTTACAGTAGTCATTTGGCCAGCGTTTGATGCTTCCAGTTTCTAAAGGTGCACCATGCACTAGGTGTGAGTCTATTTTCAGGAAAAAAAGTGTTGTGATTGCTCCCCGCAAGCTCGTGTAATGCAAATCAAAAACAGCCAATTAGGTTAGACTGCTTCCAAAATCAGACTGTTCCAGTAGTAACGCAGACCAGGCATAGAACAAATGTTTGTGTTTCTCCCTACTTAATATATGGTTTCAGGTGTGTCTTCTGTGAAATGTAGCACAGCTGTGTGTAGGGTTAGTTTCTGTTGGTGGTGCTTTTGGATTTAAACAGCAGTATAGAATGGTAAGGACAGCAAAAACTGTCCAGTCCTGTGCACTTGTTGTGGTAGTACAAAGGTTGCAGAGAAGATAGCATCTGGAGTAAGTGTTTATTTCTCTTGCGTTAAGTGAATGTACCTGTGTCTTGTTTAGCCGTTGTCTGTGAATGTTTCATTTTGTCTTGTCACCGGGTTTAGTTATAAGTGGGTGATGTGATCATGACAGTGCTGCTTGCAGATCTTTGGTTGCTTGCAAATCTGTGGTTGTTGCAGTTTACCTCTTTCTCAACTGTCTTATTTTGACTCCAAATTTTGCTCTGTCCCTCTTAATCCCTCCTGAAACTGGCAACCTTTCAAAAAAAAGGTGAATTACATTTAATAAATAATTATGACAATACAATCAAGAAGCATAATCAGGTAGATAGAAGCATAAGTGTTTTGCTGAAAAACTAGTGATTCATTTAAAGAAATAGCATGCAAAGTGAGTAGAAAAATGTAAACAGGTCTCTCTTTGTTTTTTGTCATTCCAGTCCTGACACAGATGGACCAAAAGTTATATTCAAGGCAGGGGGGCTGTGAAATGTAACCATCAAAACATTCTTCAATAAATGTCCTGTAATCAAAAGGGCAAAGCCTCATATACCTGGGTGAATGGTACCTGCCAGCTGATGGCACAGCCATGGGCACCTGCTGGGACTGCATTATGTCATAAAGTAAAGTGTGTGTGTGTGTGTGTGTGTGTGTGTGTGTATGTGTCTGAGATGGTTCTGATTTTTGATCTTATTACTTGTCACATGAACTCTGGTATTAATTTTGGACGTCATAACTTTCAGAAAATGCTTGGTAATGCAAAATACATTACAGTAGAAACTGATTTTCATGCATTTAAAAAAATTGAAGGATATAACTGGAGTGGCTTTCATGGGGAGTGACGTATCTGTGGGTGTGGCTCAAACAGGGGTGTATCATGAGTATGGTGTGGGTGGGGCTTAAGGGGTGCTGGAGCACTACTTCATCTAGGGCGCCATTTCAGCTAAGGCTGGTCCTGGCTGGTGTTGGCTGCTCAAGCTCATTTCCCCCCACCCAATCCCTCAAACACACATGCAGCTAATCAGTAATGGGTCATCTGGCCTGCAGTCAGGACGTCATCACTATGTGCCACAGGCCAGGTTGAATTATTACATGCTTTTGCACTCAGCATATGGGCCAGTCAGAAAGGTTCAAGTTTTCAATCATATTGGTGATTCTTTGTGGATATTTCTGAAGATGAGAACGGGTACTTTGTAGACAGCAAACCTTCTTTGTTAGTTGCCGTGCTAAACAGTTTCATGATGCAGATTAATAAGCAGTATAAAATTCCAGTGTTTTCTGATATTTTAACATCCTCTGCTTGCACAAAATACTCTTCTCTGCCAGTCAGAATTAAACAGAGCACACTGCAAAATAAAACATGCCTCTCTCCTACCTTCTTTGTTAGTTGTTAGCTGAATTCCAGCAAGCATCAGTATCTTGACAGAACTTCATTTTTTTAATTTAGCTGGCTCTAGTATAAAGGATTGCTATAACATATCCATCGTTGTAAATGTAGAATGGGTCTGAGGGAATAGGAACCTGCTACTGTTAATGCCTTACTGCAGAGTGTTTTACCCACTAGACCTTGGATATGGAGAAAGGGACTTGGGCTGACTCTTCTTTTTTTTGACAAATTATAGTGCATTAATTCCACTGAGCTGTTTGGAAAGTGTGAGCTGGTTATTACGTTTCTGTTACATCCTTTGTTTAGGTTTATGATACTGCTGTGGATAATGTTCGTTTGGCACTAGCGATTGACAATGACCGCATTGCAGCTGATGACTTCAAAGTCAAGTAAGTTATGCTGTTAGCTGGAAAACATATTGCTATTAAACTAACAAATTGCACATAGCCTACAAGCAGTGCAAATCTGTGGTCAGCAGCATTGTGTTTTAATTTCTACAGGTATGAAACGGAGGTAACTATTAGGCAGTGTGTTGAACTGGATATTGATGGTCTTCGAAAGGTCATTGACGATAACACTGTGATTCGACTGATGCTCGAGGATGAAATAGAGTCTCTGAAGGAAGAACGGATCTTACTCAAGAAGAGTCATGAAGCTGTAAGGAAAGAATACATCCCTATTTACCTCTTATCCTAGAGAGCTGAATAAATTGCACTTCAATGAAAAGTCGTAATCTTGTATTAAAAGCTATGGAACGTATGATTGTTAATGGAAGCTGACCAGTTATGCTGGTGGCATAGCTATGTTTACATTCGATTCTATAAAATGGCCTAGTGATAGTCTTCACAATTCTGGCAAGTGTTCTTCATTTTTTAACTTCTCCAGCTTTGCCCCTCTAGTACTTCTTGATGCTCTGTTGCCTCTCTTATTTTCCTATATTACTGGCATAGGATCTCCATCAACTCCTATATTTCTATGGAGGGATTAGCCTTTCAATGCCTCTTTATACCCTGATTGTGGGAGGTGAGATGGAGAACTGTGACCCTTACAGTTGTTATACTTTTGTACCTTTTCATTTATGCCTTAGGTAATCTGTGTTTCTCAGGCAATGCTAGTTCCCCTTAACTTTTTTGCTTTATTGATCCTTCTTACACATGCAGTCTAGATTTCAGCACTTAGTTTAGATTATGATACTACATTATTTAATAACTAGTACTTCTTCTGACAGGACGATTGATCATGGCATTATCACATTTACATGCCTAGTTTTGAATGTTTGAGGTACAGAAACTTCCACAAGGAATTCCTCTAAACTTCAGAACTAGTTTTTGGCTGAGGGAAGAATGTTTGTAGTTTTGCTTATTCCCATAGTTTAAATTTCTATTAAGCAAGATTCATTGCAACTCATTAGCAGTCCTGGAAATGTAATTAGATCCATATCCTGTGTTCTCAGAAATATGTTTTTAAATGAGTCTTGAACCTCTTAACGTCATGCCATAAACTCAGTAAATTCCGGAGTATAAGAATCCAAATATAATCTCCAGTTAATCTTAACTATAAAGTTTGGGCTAGTTTTTTTTTCTGTACCAGGGAATCCTTCTATAGTGTAAACTCCAAGCACAGTGTCCTATGATGCCTTCCTTTCACAATTTGATGCTCTGATACTTGTCTGATAGACTGAGATAAAGCCTTTCACAACACTTGCCTAAAAATGTTGCAAAATTTAGTCTGAACGCTTATAAGGATAGTCCCTTTATTCCCTTCCCAGTTTCCTCTTTTTGGGTTTATTTCTAGGGTGTTGATGAAATGCAGAGCTTGTATCCTACTAAGAAATATTTGTTTCTGTGTTCCATTCTCACTTACCCCTTTTACAGCCTGTCTACATATGTCCCATAGTCTTGCAATGCACAAATTGTACCCTAATAATGGTATTTTACACTGTTTTACATTGTGCTCTTATTATAAAGAATTGCAACTTTACTTCTGTTGAGTTTAGTATTGTGATTTACTATTACATGTTCATAACTTTAGAATCATCATTTTTCAGTTCATTAACTCATCCTTGGATAGGAAATACATGCAATTCTGCAGTCCACTTTAGTTAAGTAGCTTTTCTTTAGTAAGACTGCAATTAAGGGGAGACTGAAAGTTTCAAATGCTTAGCTTTTATCATGGCACTATCAGATGTAAGGCCACAAAGACGAAAAAAATTGAAACTATGCCTTTTTTTTTTCAATTTAACAGGAAGTTGCAGCTCTGCGAGACCGGGCAAATGGCTGTGGTGTTCAGGTAGATGTAGATGCTCCCAAGGGAACTGGTATGTCAGAAATTATGGCAACACTTCAAGCAGAGTATGCAGCTTTGATGAGCAAGAGCAAAGAAGATAGAGATCACTGGTATGCAATTAAGGTTGGTCATCACCATGTCCACAAAACATGGATTCATGAACACTTTTTTGTTCAGAACTTCAGCCTCTGATGGATAAGCTCATTTGTAAACCGCATTGCAGACCTTCCCTGACATCTCATGTAAACACTTGCAGTCCTGCTACATTAAATACTCAGTGTTTGCCCAATGAAATGTAACTTTCCACCATAGTTTCTTGCTGTAAACATGGTTTATATATGTCTCCTAGTATTTAAAGAAGGAGGAGGAGAAGCAAGATAACAAGGCATTATCAGTTAACAAATGAGTGAAAAAAACATTGTGTTCGCCTGTTTTTTTGCCATTATATTTTTTTGTTTAGACCATTATCAGTAATGTGGTATGGTTGAAAGATGCATGTGTATGCATATTTCTGTATGTGTGCGTGTGTGTGTTTGTGTGTGTGTGTGTGTGTGTGTGTGTGTGTGTGTGTGTGTGTGTGTGTGTGTGTGTGTGTGTGTGCATATATATTTTATTATTTTTATATATAGATATATCTGGTGACAATGTGTTTGGTTTAGTTATACATTCATATAATCTGCCATGAAGACAAGGTGTACGTTTAGATGAATATTTGAATGATTAACTTTCATGCAGCAACACTTGTGCTCTGTAAGGCTGATTGCCCTTTTGTGGAAGTTGTGGAATCATAGAGTTGGTATATATATCATAAGGGGGTGTGGGGTAGATTGTGTTTGGTTGTATATTTGGGTGGGTATTTTTGTTAATTATTTAAGTTTTGGAGATGTTAGGTTGTTTTATGTTAGTACTTGTGGGTGTTTGTATATGCATATTACTATACTGAAGAGTAATTGCATATTGAAAATGTTCCCCCATTCCAGGTTTCTAATGTGTGTACTAACTCTCGCCCTACCACTGCCCCTGCCTGTAACCCCATCTTTCTGCATTATGTTATATAAAAACAAAATTACTTAATAGCATCAGTGAACAACACATTCAGCAAACCACCCAAGCATTATGCCCACATGCAACACTAAAAATATTCCCTTACTTAACCCTTACTCTATCGCTAACCCACAAACACTCTCATATACCCTCTTACCCCTAATGCTGAAGCTTTTAATACAGCCAAAAGGCTCAGTATTAATGCACACACACACTTACTAACAAATGTCTCAGTCCTACACTGAACAAAATGGAAGATCAGTGCAAAAACACATCAAATGAAACGAGCTTTGCTCGATGTCCCTTTAGCTGACAACGTTTGGTTGACAGGTATGCAAGATTACACAATTACTTGGGTTGGGGAACATATCTGTTCCCCAACATTGTATGATCTTGGAGTTTGTATATGGAAGTAGCTGGAGGTGTTGGGGTGCAGTGGGGCTTGCCCCCTGCAAAAAATGTTTTACTTTATTATGTTTTATGTTTGCATGCATTGGGGCTGTTGCCCAGCTCATGCACAGCAAAATGTTGATTTTTGCAATGACGACCTTTTATGTGAATGTTGATGTTACGTTCATTCAACATTTATAAGTAGACTCATATATATCTATTGATATAGATATAGATAGACAGATATAGATGTATATATATATATATATATATATATATATATATATATATATATAGTTAATTAAACACACACACACACATACACAAACACATAAACACGCAGGTGTTTAAAAATTAAATGTAACCCCAAAGTCTCTTGATTGACTTTGCATAAGAGTACTGAATGCACTTTATGAGTTGGAAGGTGGAATAGAGGAATTTATGAAGTGCAAATGATTTATTTGGATTGCTATTGATGTAGGTCAAAGTGTAAAGGTGGCAAAAACTGTTAAAGTTCATAAGGGAGTTTAGGACTGAGTAGTTGAATTTTTGACGTAAAATAATGCGTATGAGGAAAAAAGAGAAACTTAGTGCTGTCTTTAGATAACTTCATAAGAATTAGGTGGAATCTTCATGAATGAATTCTTAATATGCTAGTATGTAATGCAAATTGAGAAATGCTGTTTGCAGGTAGCTTTACATTTTTAAGTTCAGTAAGCACACATCATCACTTTCAGACCTTTGCTTTGTCTTAAGAATGGCTTTTTAACATTTTCTGACAAACTGAATGAAACTTGATGTCTGTAGATGAAGTGCGTGGATGCTTCATGTATTCAGTAAAATTCTCGAGATACAATATTGTTTACAGTAGTGTAAGTAAAATGTTTTTCTAGATGTTAAACATTAATGGGAGATTTGCAGCAAAACTGTAGCTGGATAAAGAATTTTACAACCAGGGCAAGATGGCTTTGAGACAGCATGGTGAATGAATATAACTTACATAGAATTAACACTTGCGAAGCATTCCCCTCCAGTCTCTTTAACTGGCAGGAATCTTCCAGGGTTTACTGGGCTGAATATTAACATTTCTTGACATGACAATTTCATCTATCAGCCATTGTGTGACTCTGCTTTGCCTACAGGTGCTCTGTTCCCGCCCCTGTTTAGTTCTACTGGCATAGGCTTCAATTTCTAGATACTGAATTCTGCATATGCAGATGCATTCTTCTGGCAAGCAATCTGATTGTTGACTAGAATATATATGTTTTTTTGATATTTTGTTTTACTTCTGAGATTTGAGAAAAATCTAATTATATTTGAACGACAGACTGGGGAATGAGATGTTTTGTATTCTTTCTCCTCTTCATGAACACAGAGAGAAATAAATAGATAAGTAAGTAAATAAATACATTGTGGGGGACATGTGGTAGGTTTGAGACTTTACTGACATCAAGTCCAAGTTTATGTTGGAGTCTTAGCCTGGATGATATAGATCATTGTGTCAGGTTGGTATCTAAATTACACAAATTCCCATGCTTCAGCAACCCTGCTGGGTAGACATGAACAGTCAGTGTCACCCTATACCACATTCTATAGCCCTAAAACAAAAGTGGTGTACATCACACTCTGCTCTGGTGTATGTAGCAGGCTTGTTGCTTAAATTAAACATAGGGCATAAATGGCAGGGAATAAAAGCAAAACATTGATAATGTTATAATATAGAAATTCTCATTCTCATAGGAGACTGTTGCTGAGCTTGAATTCTAAGCCCAGTTTAAAAAGCTTTTTCTTTTCCAGGACACAATCAAAGTTGCTTTTCTGTTGTAAGATTGTAACAGTGAAATTATTATTCCACAGGTTCTTATTATGGAAATGAGAAATGCAACCTGGAAAGCAAAGGTTATACAATTCATTAGCACGAGTTCTCACTTGCATGCCTTTTACACAGTAACAGGACATCATTGGCCAATCCATGTCTGATTTTTATATAAGCTAAATACCCGACACTGGTTGTTAAGAGTGACCATATCTAGTCATCGGTAGTTCTATGACTAAGGATGATGAGAATGGCTGCAGTTACTTACGTGTCCAGGAATGGTCTTCTCTTGCAGGATATCTTTTTCCTCTCCATACTAACAGGGAATCATATATCTTTATGGGCAGCATAACACTGCACACTGTCCACAGCAGCAGCACTCCATTATTCTTTAAATTATTGATTATGAAATGGGGATGTGTAGTGGCTATAAATGAGAACCCCAGCACGTTAAATTTTGTGGTTACTGTTTCTTATGCGTTCTTGATAATCAGCAGAAGTTGGTGCCTGGGGGGCACAGCCTGAATATTAAATGTAAGGCAGTTATATGATCACAGTGAGCTGCTTAAATTTGTTTGGGATGGGAGCAATGTATATACATTTGAAAGCAATAAGTTGAAATACATCACTAACCATTTATTCTTTCATTTCATCAGAACTTAACACCAAAGAGGTACATGACTGCCTTTCTGGGGATAGGGAGGTAGAATCTGTGTGAAAGTGCAGCACAGTTACATAACCACTGATGACTGTTGACATAGTTTGTCGGGGAAACTGTATGTATATGTGTAATAACTTTAAATCCATTACTGAGACCACCAGGTCTTTATTTTTTTACACAATCATACATGAGAAATATATACATAAAGTGGCTGTCTTTTTGGGGGTAGGCTTAATGCAAAAGGATAAGACAACTACAATAACTATGAAACAATCTCTTGTTTGGTACAGTGTACATCTGTTTGAGAGCAACACGTTGAAGTACGTTAATGCAACCGTTTGTCCTTTCACTTTCATCACGATCCAGCATCAGATTCATACACAGAAGATGGCTTTATTTTGGGTATAGTAGACAGCAGCATATAATAGGCATACAATAAGAAATTCAGTGTACATTTGTTCTATTGCCTCTGAAACTCTTAATTGCAGTTTATAACCAACTCTCTAGATTATTGTTCAAAGTAGAATCATGAAAATGTAAAACAATTCCAAAAATACAATCCTTCATCGATACTCTCTACTGGTACGTCTTTGTGGCTATTAGAAAGTGCCAGGCTGCCAAACTACATTATATATAGTTCCTATAAGATCTGTGTGCACAGCTTCTGTTTCAGGTGGTAGACCTAAGTCTGTGTCCAGAATGTGTATTTATTTTGTTGCCTTTGCATAGAAATAAATAAAATTCAGAAATATTTTACCAGACAAGACAACATTTCTGTTACTGTATGTAGGCTGTGGCCCAATCTTCATATACTTATAAAAGGCAATATGCTGTTGATTAAATCAGAGTTGAGATGTAGTGAAGGCCTTAGTGAAAGGTAATCATTCTTGATTGTGATTTGTATCCAAACATCTTAATATAAATATCTGAAATTGTAGCTGCATACTGTCATAAGAGAACTGACATATAGCCTCATTATATGTAATTTTAGAATCTTGTTTCTAGCATTTGGCCAGGTATATCTCCTGTTATTGTACCCACTGTATATATTTATTTATTTTCCATATGAATTGCTATGATGTTTTGCTGTCTATTTGTTTGTTTTCTCTGTTTAATTAAATTGTAAAGGTACTTCAGAAACAAACACCTAAATAAACTTTAACTTTAACTTAAATATTTAAACAAACAAGTAGGGAACAACAAATGCAACAACTTAACCAAATGTAGTGATATCTTCTAAAATATGCACATTTATTTACTGAATTATGCTGTGTACCATATGAAAAATGTTTCCACATGCATTACTAGTAATTAATGCAAAAGGGGAGTATCTGTTGCTCGAATACAATGAACAGAGCAAAGTTTAAAAATAATGAAGTATTGTGCAGTCTTTGTGTGATTCGGGCGATCTCTGCCTAACATACAAAGCTATGTCAAACCCAGAGCTGTTGGACATGCTCCACTTAAAGAAATCCCAATCCCTCCGAGCTACACCCTCTAGGGACCTTAACCTTGTCACCACAATAAACAGAACATGCTGGAGGGATAGATTCCTGTCCCAGAGACTTCCCATACTCTGGAACAGACTACCTATCTATGTCAAACAGAGCTCCTCATTAGCACTCTTCAAGAAAAATCTTGATGATTGGATGGGAAATGGGAAACTCACCCCGGGGATCACGTCTGTGGCTCTGCTCGACAGGGGCACAGGAAAATAATTTTCTTGGGTGGCGAAAGCCAGGGTACATTTTTTGGCTAGGCTTGTATGGGCCCTAGGGCCGATAGCCTAGTACCTACCTATGAACCTATGAACCTATAAAGTAGCCAGAGTTTACTGAGTGGGCTAATAGCATGATTACAGTTTTAAAGCATGACAACCTTAGGATCGGCTTAGGCACTCCAAGATCTAAACAAAATGATTATTTTAAATGCCAGATACTTTTCTGTGCAGCACAACAACCAAGACATTTGGCAAACAGAACTTGATAAAGCTAGCTTAAAGCTATATGTTTTCAGTACCCTGTCAAGCAGATGCATATTGTATTGATTACTGTTTTTTTTCAAACACCTTTATTGAATTATCTCTTCTGACATAGGCAAATTTGCATTCACATAAAAGTAATCAAACTATATTAACATAACAAACATTATACTTCACATACGTTGCTATTTATCATATAACCTAAGCAATACTACATAAATTATTCAGTTCCTACTTTTTTAAACAAGAAACATCTTCATTAAACCATCACTTACTACATAGGCAATGATACATTTATATACATGAAAACAAACCACGCCGACACAATCTTAGTCACAAGCATTTTACATCACAAACCATAATATCACACTCCCAGTTGCAAACATTATACATCACTTATAATCTACCCAGTCTTTCTCACTCAAACATTACATAGCTCATTTAAGTCCTGCCGCCTTTTAGGCTTCATTCCTCTCTTGTATTTATTGTTCCCACAATTCCCATTTTTTTCCTATGTAGTTTGCTCCTACCCATTTCTAAAGACCTCTATTCCAGTTGTTTTATCTCTGTTACTATATTCACAACTTCCAGTATGTTTGGTTTAGATTTTGATTTCCATTTTCTAGCAAATGTTTTTTTTTTTTGGCAGCCACCATTATTAGACACAGCAAGGCCTTACCATGTCTAGGCAATTCTGATTCTGTATGACAGCTCAAAAAAATCACCTCCCACATCAGACCAATCTGCCCACCCAGCATCTCCAACAGTGCATCCCGCAGGGAATCCTTAAAGTTCTCCACCTTACTACAGTCCCAGAAAATATGTTCCCAATTATCTCTTTCTTCCCCTTCACACCTCCAACATTTACTGTCTACCCAAGGAAAATTTCTCTGGAGTCTACTTTGGGTATAAAAATATCTATGTAAACATTTCCAGGCAAATATCCGAAGTCTTCTAGATTTTGTTACATATTTGGGAGATATAAATATATCCTCCCATTGTTTCTTTGTGAATTGCTTATCCAATCTCTCTTCCCAATCATTTCTAACCTTCTCTGATTAATTCTTATAGTTATTGTGCACTATTTTATATGCTCTACTAATTATTCTTTTTTAATGGCAGCTTCTGTTCAGATTTCATCAATGCAGGAAGTCTTAGAGAGAGCTTTTGCAGAAATAAGATATTGGAATGTGTGGTCAACATAAATGATTATCAGCTTGCCTGGGTATCTACCAAATAGGAGCATGATACAAGACTATTCAAGACATTGGATAAGATGAAGAAGAGAAGTCTGAAGCTGAAGAAGAGCAGATGTCAAATATGTGTGACTAATCACATATACACATATATATATATATATATATATATATATATATAAAATATATATTATATATGGTTTACTATTAAAATTTCGAACGGCACCCCGTCGACTGTGCTATAGTCGGCAACGGAAGTTCAAAAATGTTGAATGTCGAAGTCAAAAAATCAATATAGGAATGGTTTTAACATGGGTCGAGGTAGGTGTTCTGTATTATTCTGAACTACAAACATCTCCCCTACCTCGACCCATGTTAAAACCCATTCCTAGATTGTTTTTTTGACTCCGCAATTATCATTTTCAAACTTCCGTGTTCGACTATAGTACAGTCGATGGAGTGCCGTTCGAAATTTTAATAGTAAACCTTATATATATATATATATATATATATATATATATATATATATATATATATATATACATACACACACACACACACACATATATATATATACATATATATATATATATATATATATATATATATATATATATATATATATATATATACTTCTCTCTCTCTCTCTCTCTCTCTCTCTCTCTCTATATATATATATATATATATATATGGGCCAAAGATTGATGACAAAAGCACAAAAGCCAAATCTGGAAAAAATCAATGCTATACTTGTTGTGATAGAAAAATGATAAATTGGCTCTTATGAGGTTTCCTAAAATGGTATAATATCTGCCAAAAGTTTATATCAGACTTACCAGATAACTTAGTGGCACTGAGGAAACCACTAGAGACTAGGTTTTGGTCATAAGAACAGGAGTTTTAAGACTTTGAAAAGACTTTTTACAGTGACTCCCATACTTAAGTTCCATATTGTATCACAACGAGTTATATTCCATGTCGATGTGAGTCAACAGGGATTAGTTACACTGTTGTTGCAGAAAGGCAGAGAATATGTGGATCAAGAGCTTTAACAAAAACAAAAACATGGTATGCAAAAACTGAAAAAGAACTACTGGGAATTGTGAACAGCTGTGTAAAATGTAATGAATAAATGTACAACAAATGAATATAAGGGGTATCAGACCATAAACCACTGTAAAATATCTTTAAGAAAGCACTTCACAAAGCACCCGCCAGTTTAAAGAGAATGATATTAAATTATTTTCCTATATTTCTTCAAGTCTCAATCCTCTGAAGCTTTAACCAGATAATTCAAGATGTCAAAATTTGAACTTGATGAGGCTGAAGAAAAAGTATTTTTTGCAGGGCACAAGTCCCCTTGTACTCTTACTTATATGTATAGTAACTACACAGTCCCATAATCATAGAGGAAAGAGAAACTCACACAGAACAGGAGTCACTGCCAGCACACAGAAATTACACCATCTGTGATATTGTATGGGACAGGACAACCCATTTGTTATGACTGCAGATGCATCCTTGAAGGACATCAGGAGTCACTGCCAGCACACAGAAATTACACCATCTGTGATATTGTATGGACAGCAGCAAACTAGGAGTTCAACATCAGGAAGCCAAACATGATAAGTTTGTACCTCAATGACTTTTTACGATTTGAAGAGTAGAGTAACACTATGAAGCTTTTGAAAGTATGCCCAAAAAGAAAGGCAGGAAAACAGGTGCACATATTTGATATGCTAAGCAGTTCTTACTTAAAGTAGCAAAAACAAAAGATCTGCTTCTGAAGGATCTAGAAACTTTTTGAGTGATTTTGCAGCTGTTTAACTTAGAAGATAAACTGAATGAGCTTATGAAGTGTACCAGAGAAGATAAAGAAATGCCGTTAGTAAGTGAAGTCATAATGAAAGGTTGCCTAGTATAGATGACAGAAGTGCAGAGAAACAATCATATTGCCCTTAAAGAGAAGTGATTTCATATATTTAAGACCTGATTGTTTAAATCAGATAATAAATATTGGACTAAGGTTAGTGGCAGTGACCTGCTTCTTATCAGGACAAAAAAAACATCACCATGAAAAAAAAAACACTTTTGGCAATTCCACAAAGAATGATCTTCTGTACTGGTTTCTGGTACATATTTTATTATGCAGTTCTATGAATATGCACAGTGGTGGACTAATCCTAATGGGACAAAATTAAAAGAAGATGTACCATCTCTGAAAGAATAAGTTGCTCTTCGTTGTAATTCCAATACATGTAAATGTGAGTCTCAGACTTATGAAAGAAAACCCAAGCAAACTGCAGAAAAACTGTGAATGTTGCAATTTGCTGTTCTCTATTAAACTTGATTTTCCCTTTACCCCCTACAGTGTGGTGCAACCCCTCTCCCCTTACCTTTACTTATATGTAGACTAATTACATAGTTACATAATCATAGAGGAAAGAGGAAACTCACACATGATAGGAATCTTTGCCAGTACGCCAATAGAAATCACACCATCTGTGATATCCTTGACATCCACTGTACTTACATACAGTACGCACTGACTGCAAGGTCAGTAAACCCCTAAGAAATAGGAATTCTCTAAGACACAACAATCTTGGACTTGATGTTTGTACTCCCCAATTCTATACATTCAGTCTTGCCCTTCTGGGAGCAGCACTTAAAAATCTCAGACGTTAAAATGGTTACCAGAAGAACCACGACAATCATTGGAGACTTTCATGTAAATGCAGCTAGATTATTTCGCATCCAACTAAAAATACTTCTAAACTACATGAGACTAACTTGATTAGTAAATAGCCTTACTGAATCCAACTCTAGGGGATGACACGATTCTTTTCTTTATTGCTGTATTACAATTATCTCTTGACTGTAACTTCCATTTGGCGGAGCCTAAGCTTTTTGATAGAATGAAATTATATCCTCACATTTCAAAAAAATGTTTATATCCCTGGAACAATAGTGTAAATGTCAAACTTTATGCCACAGACTATTTTTTATAGTGTTGCATTTTTTACATTCTAGGTCTTAAACTGATTTTTTAGGTCACAGTAAACACAACAACTAAGTTTGCAATATTTTGTAAACAACTTGGAATATCTGAGCAACCAGAGTGGCATACCCCAAGGTTCGGTCTTGGGGCCTCTGTTATTTGGGATATACTGTTCTGAGGTACAGGCCAAAACCAGTGGGCTATGGCTGACCAAGTTTGCAGATGACTGCAAGTTGGGAGCTATCATCAATTCCCCTAGTGACGTGGACATCCTCCAAGAGGGTCTCACCCAAACAAATGACCGGTGCCAGAAACATGGCCTCAAGCTGAATACAAAAAAATGCATCATCATACTCACTGGGGAGAAAGATGTCCCCACAAATTATCACATTAATAATAACGTTCTAAGCACGCAGTCAATCGTGAAGGATTTGGACACCCAGATTGATAGCAGCCTGACTTTTGACCACCATGTTGCTTCCATTGTATGGAAAGCTTGCTACATGGCCCACCTCATAAGTCAGGGTATCTCATTCAGGGACAAGGAGGTCATAACATCCCTGTATTCTTCCCTTATAAGGCCCATTATTGAGTACAATGCCCCATTCGGTAGGTACCTCACAAAGCACATGCAGCAGTTGGAGAGACCACAGAGGTTCATCACCAGGGCAATCCAGATCCTTAAAAATCTACCATACACAGATAGGCTAAAAGCTCTATGCCTCGACTCTGTTTCATACAGACTCCTCAGAGGTGACCGCTGTTTGGTATACAAGGCGATTTCGGACCCTGCCTTGATGAGACTGCGGCATATCCGCAAGTCAAGCTTCACTCGAGTAACCCACACACATGGCCTCAACCTGGTCTGTGACATCAATAGGACTTGCTGGTGGGACAGATTTGTGTCTCAGATACTCCCCCATCTATGGAATAAACTCCCTCTCCACATCAAACAGAATACCTTTTTACCCCCTTTTAAGCACAATCTGGATAACTGGATGGGAAATAGAAAATACATCCCTGGGATTCCACCCATGTCCCTGCTGGATAGGGGCATTGGGTGCTGATTTATCTGTGCATGGGCTAAACTCTTGGCTAGGCTTATAAGGGCCTCAGGGCCAGTAACCTAGTAACTTCCTATGATCCTATGAACCACTCGAGTTATACACATACTGCAGCAACACTTTGTTCATCCAGCTGAGAGCTTTCATATGAGGCAAAACAGTCCTGTCTGTCATACTTAGTTGTCAAAATATTTGGAAAATTATAACATTTATGACAGTATACGTAACTGTTATATGAGCAACAGTTAATATCTCTTTACTTGCACTTGACAGAGGTTAAATATTAATACAGACGTGTTTGCCATTATGTAACTTTTAAGATAAATATCTTAATGCCTTGTAGGTAGCATGGTTTTGGAATTATTAATTGGAAATATGAGCAAGCAATATTTGATGCCTAGAGGTGGCAGTAGGATGTAACTGCAGAAATACCTGCAAGGGTCACTTGGCTATAATGAATTAATCAGGTTAAACCTAGCAACAATATACCTGAACTCAGTCTTTCCCAAAAAGTATTGAAGACATCCTTCTACTGCATCTGGGAGCATAATCAAACACATAGCAAACTTCCAACTTTCTATTTCAGTAAATATTTTTGTTCAGGATAATTTATTCTCCAGAGTATCAGTTTAGACAAGGAGATGATGCATAAGTCAAAGAAATTCAAGAATATCTCAACCTAAAGGAAATTAGTAGACTAGACTATTTGTTGTTTCACTTTTCAGCAAAACAGTCAAGAAACTCCCAAATCTGGACTGTATGGGTAGTAGAAAAGTGTGGCATTTCCTAGACACTGATTTACCACCATAACTATTTTTTCTTTCTTATATTTACTAATTATAATACTTGTCAGTTTGCTTGGGATCTGTTTTATTTTTTTTTTGTTTTATTTTTTTATTGATTTTTCAATAACAATCATTTGAACAACAAATTATGATAAAACTATGTACAAATGTTACAAGGGCCTCAAGCAGTGTATAAGGGAAAAAAAAAAGAAAAAAAGAAGAAAAATAAAGGGAACAAGTTATATAAACTGTAAAGTATGGTACAATATTCATTCATTCATTCATACTTTCAATATGACTAATTAGATGAAGACATATCTGAATTCAATGACTGAATAAGAGATAGAACTTTTGTCCAAGGGTTGTTAGTCCATTTTCTTGGGTATATTCTTGATTCTTTAACTTTTATTTCCATTGACACTACTTCAACCAAAAGAGTCATGAAGTCTTGTAAGGTTGGAATGAAGGATGACTTCCATCTTCTTGTAATACATTTTTGGCTACTGCTAGAATTGTCCAAAGAAGATATTTATTTTTGTTATTCAATACAATAGATTAATTTACATTCAGAAGAATTAAAGGTTTTGATAATATAAAGGAATCAGTAAATATGGCTTGGAGAAAATTTTCAATATCATTCCAAAATTTCTTAATGTGAGAACAATCATAAAAGATGTGAGACCAATTGGCCTTACATTCTAGAGAGCATCTCCAACATATCACCTGTTGAGAGGAGTTAAATTTAGCAATTTTATTAGGAGTGTAAAAACCTATATGCAAAAATTTCCAGGAAAAAAATCTTCCATATTTGTAAATTAGAGGTTAATTTAAGACAGTGTAATTTTTTTTGATTTATTCATATGAGATAGGGACAATGTACAATCTCTAGTAACAAAATCCCCAAATTTCTGATCAGGAGTAGTTTTATAAGTAATAACAATTTTATACATTTTTGAGATTAAGTTTTTCCAATTAAATTCACCATGCAGTGTCTCATGCATAATAATTATACATTTGGGTGATGAGCTACAGGAAGAACTCTGTATTGTTCTGCACAAATCTTGAGTGAATGGAAGTAGACCATTGAGAACTAGCCAGTCTGATGATGGTAGATCATACTCTTTGATCAAATTTTGTGCATCTAGTGCAACTAGGTACTTTGTGCAATTATACCAGCATGTACATTTTTTCTTTCCCAGCAACTGAGTGTATCTAAGCTAATATTATCGAAAAAGGTTTTTGTAGTTTTAAAGGGGAATAGAAGCTGGATCCATAGTTTAATGTCAATATTGTTATTTACAAAACTTCTAAAGGTCTTATAGATATGATTTAAATAAGCTAGATTAGTAAATTTAATTGTATTATATTGTATTTTGATACAGAGTACGTACCAAAGTTTGTTAGTTAATTTGGTTAATTGTAATTTTTTTATTAGTTTATTTTTCATTTAAGATAATACTTGTATGTAACGATTTTCAAGCTGAAGAATATTTGGGGTCTATCCAATTTATTATTGTTTTGAGGTTAGAGGCTTTAATATAGGATTCTAAATCTGGGAAATTTATTCCTGCAAGTTCCCATGGTCTAATATGATTAGTTAGAGCTAGCCTATGCTTTTTAGGTTACCATAAACATTTTAATAGAGTTTTGTTTATTTATTTTAAAATATTTTTACTGGGTAATATAGAGATAGAAAGAGCTATGTAATTTATTTTTGGCAATAAGATCATTTTAATTAATTGTAATCTATCTTCAAATTTTAGATGTAATTTATTCCATTTCGCTGTGAAAACTTTTAATTTGTTTATAATATTTTTATAGTTTTTTTAAAGTTAGGTCAATATTTTCACATAGGTCAATCCCTAGGTACTTCAATGAGGAAACCTACTTCCCAATTATTTCATTAGTAGTTAAATTAGTATTATCATTAAGATTTTTTTTATTTAGAAGCATATGATTGGGATCTTTTTTAATTTGCATATCTGTGTATTATATATGTTTGATTTATTAAATGTCATTTTGCACAAGAGTGGTCTACATTTACAGTACCCCTTTTTAGGTGAATCATGAACCACTGAAACACCAGAATGGGCATCACCATGGGTATGGGGTGGGGGGTTCTGTTCTCATAGTAATTTTGTGTTAAAGAAGAAGGACTTGATGAAATGTGATGAGTCCTGCATCAATCGAAAACTGCCTGATCATCCAATTTACACAATATGGTACAGTGTACAGTTCCAAAGCATACATTCTCCAAAGTTCATTCCACCAAATGTAACTGAGTGAAAAAGGACTCTGACAAAACAAAAAAAAAATCCAACTAAAATAATTATTTTTGCAATGGGGAAAGCCCCTTGTATCTCCCATGTGGAGAACTCTGTGCATGTGTACAGTAATTTTATCAATGATTCCAAACTTCAAACCCGAACAATTCTGCCCAAGTCAGCTTTCTTGGGACCTTCCTCAAATGCTTTCTCCATGTCTAGGAATATCTAGTGAATTCCTTACTTGTTTTCAGTTTCTTCTCCACTCTCTTATTGCAAACATTTGGCCATTTGTACAGATTCCTGATCTAAACCCAAACAGCTTATCTCCCATCTTACTGTCTACTACCCCACATATTAATTTATTAATAACTCTCCTCAGCAATTCCATGCATTGTTACAGGAGTTTGATACCTCTGTACTGCCCACAGTTGTGAATATCCCCTTTGTTCTTGTACACTAGCACTAGAATGCTTATCTGGGATATGCTCGTCTCCTTATAGCACAATGAGTACTTTCAGGAGCCATTTCTCCCCTGGTGTCCCCAACATCTTGATCATATTTGCAGTGACCTCATCTGAGTGTATTGCTTTCCCTGACTTCATCTTCCTTAGTGCATTTTGTACTTCTTGTAAGGTATGTGGTCCTTCTACTTATATTGTAGACTGTGGATGCAGCAGTACAGCTTTTGTAGGTTTTCTTCATTCAGAAGCTTATTGAAGTACTCTTTCCATTTGCCCTTGATGTCATCTGGACTGGTGAACAGATTGTTGCTGGCAACTCAGATGAATGGTGTCTGCTTACTCGATTCTTTATCTTTCTGTCATTGCCTTGCAACCTGATAGTTCTTCTTTGTGCCATTTGCTGACTTACTTTACAGAAGTTGGTGGATTTTCTCTGATGCCCTGTCCTTTGCCAGGAAAACTAACATCTTAACCCTTTTGATAGCCAACCTCTAGTCCCAGTTTCCCTGACTTGGCTTTTATATCTCCACCTTCTTCCTGTATTCCTTCCTTCCTTCTTTTCATAACTTCTTAGACTTCTGCATTCCACCACCGGCTTTCCTTATGTACCTTATTTCCATACCTAGCTTGGCAATGTATCTGTCTGTTGCCTTCATACGTTTCTATTTTGAGAGGATGCCATGCTTTTGACTCCACATATTTCATCTTCTTTGTGAGGTTCTACCAACTTAATTTTTTTTCTTTAAACCTCTGTGATTTTGCTCAAGTCAACTTCAAAGTCTTCAGCCTAGTTTCTGTTGACTTTAGAGTCTTCCCCTACCAGTGTTTGAAGCCAAGTGTGGCCACCAGTGGTTTATGCTGAGGGCTGACTGTTTCACTATGGTTGACTTTGCAATATCTGATTTGACCCTATGCTCCCTAACTAGGAGAAAATTTACCTCAGTTACATGTTAATCACTGTTGTAGGTTATCTTGAGACTGTGTCTCTCTTAGCAAATCATGTACTGGTTACCCTAAAGTCTTTTGCCAGCATAGAATGGCCTGTCCTTCATTATTCCTGTTACCCAAGCCATACGGGTTTAGGCAATCCTTATATTCTGTTCTGTCTGCTCCAATATGAGCATTCAGGTCTCCCATTATCAAGACCAACCCCTTTTTATCCCACTTTGCCAAGGTGATCTTGCATCTGCAACACAAATGCCTATTTTTCCTCACTATCACAGACCTGCTCAGGAGTATAGAGTGCAGTTATGAAGACTACCCTATCTTAATACTGGGGTATGACTGACATGAGTCTGTTAATGATTCTGATGCTATTCCTCACTGTCTTCAGAAGGCACTTTGTATTCACAATTCCTGAATCATTTCTAGTCTATCCTCCCCAAAGCAGGAGATCCTGGATCCCAGGTCAAGACACGTCACTCACTACACTGTCCTTCTACCTTATCTACTGAATACACAGAACATTCAGTCTCCTCTGTACCATTATATTATCCACTTTTAAACTGTATCCTGTCAGTGTAGCAATTCTTAGTTTATTTTTGCCAGGTTGATTGGTTTTACATCCAACTTTCACTTAAAAACTATGCAGGTAAATTTGTGTGAGCAACTTAACACCAGTCAGCCAGTAGCTTACTAACCCTGGGACACTGGGCTTCATGGCTGGCACACAGTGCTCAACAGGGGCATGTAGACTACTCCCATTGTTAGCAAAGCCAGATCATGGTCAACTGCGACCCTAGACAAGGTAATAGACCAGTTCCTGCATCCCCCACAGCCATACTAGTACCCCTTTCCATGGCTGTCTTTCCCCAACTGCCATAAAAAATATTCACACCTGTCAGTGTGCATTCTATTCTCTTCATTACTTTTACAGTGATCACAGAAATTTGGATCTAATTTAAAACTTTCTTAAACATTTTATATTAAAAATGACAACCATTTGATGAACAAAACAAAACACTTTCACATTTAAACCAGACTTATCTTTACCAGCAGTGCGCATCTCTTTTTTTGAAAGTCACATTTATTGAAAATGTATCTGGCAATCCATTCAACAACATGAGATGTGCTAAGATTCATAAACAACATGAGATGTGCTAAGATTCATAAACAACATGAGATGTGCTAAGATTCATAAACAACATGAGATGTCCTAAGATTCATAAACAACATGAGATGTGCTAAGATTCATAAACAACATGAGATGTGCTAAGATTCATAAACAACATGAGATGTGCTAAGATTCATAAACAACATGGGATGTGCTAAGATTCATAAACAACATGAGATGTGCTAAGATTCATAAACAACATGAGATGTGCTAAGATTCATAAACAACATGGGATGTGCTAAGATTCATAAACAACATGAGATGTGCTAAGATTCATAAACAACATGAGATGTGCTAAGATTCATAAACAACATGAGATGTGCTAAGATTCATAAACAACATGAAATGTGCTAAGATTCATAGTTAAATAGAGATGAAAAGGTGTAGAGTAAAGGACATAAATAGGAGCAGAAAAGAGTGGCATTAGGAAGATGTCAGACAGCAGGGATAACTTAGGATCTTAAGCTATCCTGGAGAGAGTATGCAGTGGCATATCCACCTGTGATTTAGGCCGCTTTTAAATAATGACTTAAAATAGGAAATATACTTGATGTTATATAGTGTTAAAGACAAAACATTACAAAGTTTGGATGCAGATGAGGAGTAAAGAGCATTACAGGAATTTTTCAGTAGTTTTATTTTCACTTTTTAATTTCTCCAAATCTTTTGGGTTTTTAATACCGTGCTGGGAATGGTTCCTAAGTCAAAGTACGATTAAAATTCATGAAATAAGTGTTGTTTCACTCTTTGATGTCAACCAAAAGTGCATTTTGCAGCACCTGCAATGCGCCCAGTATTGACTCCTTCTGCAGTTCATATGAAGTTACATGTATTGGTAGCATATCTAAATATGATTGTACACTCTTTTTATAAGACCCGTTGCTCCTACTACTATTTGAACTATCTGGGTATCTTTCTTCCACATTGCTCTCATTTTTGCTTGCAAATCCTGATATTTTATGACTTTGTGCATCTCTGTATGCAGGACACTGTAGTCACTGGGTGTCGTGATTTCAGTGAGCAATGCTACTTTTGTCATCTTTTCTTGGACCACTGTATCTGGTTTTCTAGCATCTATCTTTTGAACTGTTGGCAATGAATGATCCCATGTGATGTAGACTTCATCATTTTCTGTGATGCTTTGTGGCTCCTGTTTCCAGTATTTTTCAGCCACTTCAATACCATAATGTTTGCACAATCCCCAGTGCAACAGTCTTGTCACATTATTATGCCTTTCAGTATACTGTCCTTCTGCCATTAGTGTGTTGCAAGCAGCAACAAGGTGTGCAACTGTTTCCAATTCTGTTTTACAAAACTTACATTTGCCTGTTTCTCCCACATGTTCAATAGACATTGTAAACCAATGTGTACACAGCCCACTATCTTGTGCCATCAATATTAACCTTTCATCTGTTGGTTTGAATTTGCTTCTCCTTAACTATTCCTACATTCTTTCTTGATCAACATGAGGTTCTTCCAGAAGGTTTCCTTACTTGCAACTATATTTATGCATTTTTCACATTTCTTGCCTTCTCATCTGGTCCTTCACCTTATATTCTTTCTTTTTTTTTTTTGGCACATTCAGTTGCTGCCTATTTTTTATCCGCTTGTGGTTTGATTTCCATTCCTGTGGATGCCAATGTGCTTCAGTTAGCCTAAGAAGGGAAGTCATCTTAGATTTATTCTCCTCATGTTTCAAAACTTTCCCTACATTTGGGTCTTTTGAGGTCAGCAAATATGTGTGGAGTCCCACGATTGCAGATCTGTACATGTAATCAATTTCAAGGAGGCCCATCCCTCCTTCGGAACAGGGAATATATAATCTTGGTATGCAATGATTTTTTTATAAATCATTTGGTGAGCATGAAGCAACCTTCTTGTTTTCCTATCTAATCTATCCAACACTTTTTGGGGCCAGTCAGTCACTCCAAAACTGTAAGTTAGGACAGGAAGATCAAATTGGTTTCAATTGTTCTGTAAGAATGGAGTAGTGAATACTAAGTCATAGCTGGTGTCAGAGTGGGGCACTTACCTGGAGTGTGTAGTATTTTATGAGCTTGTTTTTGTTAGTTAAATTTAAGGATGCTGGGTAGTTGAATCCAGTTGAATTGTTTTAAAGCTGAACAATAGTGCATCTGAGATGGTAAGGTGGGAGTACATTTGTCAATATTATTGTATGTCTGGTCAACTTGTGAGATTTGGCTAGTTTGCAGTTTGGTGAAAGATTTAGCATATAGAAGTGACTGAAGGAGAATAGCAGATACAATTTTCTTTCTCCAGGAATCTGTAAAAAAAATGTTTGATTCTGTATAACTGGCCGATGTTGATGTTTTTTTTTTTCTTGGTTGTTAGGTCAGTGTTATAGTCAAACTGGAGGTTTTCATCAGTTGTTAGCCCTGAAATTTTATTGTGTGAGACAACTTCTGTATGGGTACGATTGAGCAGTTTTATTAGGAAGAATGAGACATTTCTACATTGCTAAGTATTGGGAGTAAAGAGCATAAGTTTTTTTTTTTTCATTTTGTACCAGATTTGAGTTTTTGTAGCCTAGCTTCAGTGGCTGAAAAAGATGATTGGATCTGGGATTGGGGGTTCTTTCAAGTTTTTAGTGATGCAAATGATGGTGGACTTATCTGCATACTGAGTAATTATGGCATATGAGGCATATTAAGGAAAGTCATTTATGAAGATGTTCAAAAGCAAAGGACCTAATATGGTGCCTTGGAGAACTCCTACAAGTATGTTGTTTAGGAAGTTAGAGGTAGAGTGTGCTCATCTGACACTGAGTCCTGTTAGAGAGGTAAAAGGTAAAACGTTTAGAGAGAATTTGGCAAGTTCTACTTTAGTGGGCATCTGTAGTGTTTGAAACAATGTCAAAAGTTTTTGATAGGTCTTAGTAGACAGCTGATATTAGGCTTTTACTGTTTCTGTGGTATTAGATTGAACTGAGGAATAATGTTAGTGCAGAATTGGCACTATGAGATGGTGGAATCTATGCTGAGATGTGAATAATAGATTACTGATGTTTTAGTAACTGGCATTGAATACATTTCTCCATGATCTTTCATAAGGGGGAAAGAAAAGCAATGTGTCTAAAACTGATTAGTGCTACTGCTAATATGGCTTTATGTATGGCTAGAATGTAAACTTGTTTCCAGCAAAGGGAAAAGTAAGATTCCTGAATGGATCTAATGGATCTATTTATCAGAAGGGAGATGGGATAGGTTATGGCAACTGCTGCTTGTTTAAGACATTCGGAAGGTAGGTTATCATGTCCTAGAGTGGTGGGTTTCAACTTGGAGAGAAGTAGTTTAAGTTTTGAGGTGATTAATTTGAGGCTTCATATATATATATATATATATATATACACACACGGTTCCCTATCAGAAGCCTGAAACACTATAAGATTGAAAATCAAAATCCTGAAACCAAAAGCCTGAAAATTCAAAATCCCGAAAACCCAAAATCCTGAAACTCAAAATCCTGAAAACACAAATAATGCTAATATGTCACTATAAAGACACTAATATCTACCAACTGACCCTGACCCTAACCCTAACCCTAAGGTCCGTCAATATCGCACACTCACCTGACCCGCGCCCTAACCCTAACTCACTTAAACCACCCCTAACCCCAATATTTGTCACTATTGCGTACATGCCTAACCTGCGCCCTAACCCTAACTCACTTAAACCGCCCCTAACCCTAACATAAAACCAACCGCACACTCACCTGAACCCAACGCATGACCTAACACCACAGGGCTAACAATAGCAAAGCCACAATGACGTCAGTATGTCCATTTTGTGTTTTCAGGATTTTGAGTTTCAGGATTTTGGGTTTTCGGGATTTTTAATTTTCAGGCTTTTGGTTTCAGGATTTTGATTTTCAAGCTTATAGTGTTTCAGGCTTCTGATAGGGAACCACACACACACACACACACACACACACACACACACACACATATATATATATATTTATGAAAGTAGTTTAGAGTAGGCTATCAATCAGTATGTTCTTAGAATGTGGCAGAAAACCAAATTGCTTGGAGAAAACCCATGCAACCACTGTGCTTGATGCATTTTGGCAAGTGCACATGACCAATAAGCAACCGTGACTGCTTTATGGTATAGAGGGATGGTGCCTTGAGTACTCCTTCTCTGATCAGAGTTCATTAGCAGCCCCAATGCTACAGAAGCCAAGTAGCGTGAGAGAGGAGTGATGAAGTGGAGCCACATCATCTTTCTTGGGAAGAAAGGGGGGGTATGCATGCCTGGGGGTACACATGCTGGCTTGACCATTCTTGCTGGAAACTGTGAAGAACAGGCTACAGTGCATTAAGGAAGAGGTGAGTTTTTTTTGAAGTGGGGAGATTGCCCAGCACTACCACCCCATTGCACTGCATTCCAGTGGGTAGCTTAGGCATACATGCAGAAGGTAGTAGAGCATAAAAATAAGAAACAAATTACTGCCTGAATGATGTTCCTCTCAGCCAGCCGTATCCTTGATGATGGGGAGGAATGAATGACTGGCAGGCAACAAGAGCAAAGAAACGTGCTGCAGAATAATCATGGTATATTATGTATCAATGATACTACTGCGAGGGGTGACAGAAAGATCCAACACATCTCTGTTACAATCATGAACTCTTTTACAGTCATGGCAAATGAACAGTGGAGCCCACTCATTAGTAATCCTCCATATGGTTCTATCCGTAACTTGCCCGGCTAACAGTTTATGAATGATTTGTATAATATTATTATTACCTGCAGGTGATGTAATATATGATTTCCATTTTCTTGTTCTTGAATTTTTGGCTTCCTGTAATAGAATGATAAGTAGCTTCATATTATAGTAAGTCCACGTTTTGCACCGACCATAGTCAGTTAAAATAATTATGATAACAGCACAAGTGTCCAAGGCCAGAGGTGGACAAGGAGAGTTTGTATTTTATTGTTATAATTCTGCAGAGAATCACATTTCTTGAGCATATTCAGTGGTGCACCTCTGACCAACCCACCACATTTTCAACATTCAAAGGTAGTCTCTGATAAACATGTGCATTCAGCTTCATGTATAGAAATATATGTGGAGGTATTACAAACAAAATATTTAAAGGTTATGGGACATTCCAGTTAACCATGGTAATAGGCAAATCTGTATCCACAATGCATATCTCTCAACTTGTCTGCTCAGGAGTCAGGAACAGAGCCAAAAATTATGTGAGGAAGAGGACCAACATCAGGAAAAATATTTAAATATTAACATAATTCACCTGGAGAGTTAATAGAACAACAGACTTTACACCAATATGCATTTTCTGAAGAAGTATAAAACTCTAATTTCTGGCATTAGTGGCCGAACATAATTCTCAGTCATTTACTAGAAAATTAAAAAAATTTGATGAGGTCAAATCAAGGTCATTCTTGTAAACGCAGGACAGTTGAGAGCCATGATCCACATATTCTCATCCATCACAGATGCAGGAACCTTTCCTACTTTCTCTTAATCTATAAGCCAGTAAGAATTGGTATCATTATAATTACTTTATATATTGTACCGACTTCCCATGTTTTAGATGCTACAAATGCATTGATTTGCAACAAGAGTTTAATTGACTTGAGACACTTAGACCATTTTACCACTTGTAGTTGATTAATCAAGTAATTATATAATAAAGAACCATCTTGTTCTAGATTGTACCTTTGTTTAAACAACATTAAAGCTAGCTCTCCTCCATTACCCATTAACTGCTCTCAGAATTTGAGAATGTGCATTTAACCATCTTCTTATGTTTTCACCATTGTTTCTTCTGTCACTCAGAAAAAAAAAAAATAAGGGAGAAACTCAAATGTCCAGTAGAAGGATTCCAAAGTTGCCATAGACCGTCGCTCTTTGCATATGGCCCAAATGATGGAACATTTCTTTCCACCACGAAGAGTTTTCTGTCAACACACAGAAATACACCAGTCTAATTTTGGACATAATGTAATACAGTTCAGTATCTGATCAACTTAATCCTACAATTTCATACAGTAAGATTTTTTTTCCAAGCAACTCTGGATTTTACCCACCCACAGAAATAATATCATTAGGGTTTCTATTGTTTTAAAAAACTGGGATAGATTCTAGAAAAAATGCCTGAAATGCACATATGAATAATGATGAAATAAACATCTGGATATCTTGAACTTTCTGATGGAGATCAGGGAAGACAGGTTTCCACTTAAGAAAATTTGCCTCAGTTATTTAACACTTTAGTGGAACTTATATTTTCTAGGGAGTCTGCTAATCAAATTCTGCCTGAGTTGGATGTAGCTGAGGTGGATGTAAATGATCCCACAGTACTCATCAAAAAAGGGTAGGTGAAGTTCTCTGGTACCCTGCACAACTCTCCCCTATTTAGTATGAATACCACCTCAGTCTGCCCTGAATAGACAGGTCATTCACCCAGCAGGACTAAACCAATCAAAAAATGCAAATAGAATAGTTTACAGCTTTGCTTTTACTGTTATAATATCGTCATGTTTTTATTATTTTATAGATCTGTGAACTAAAAAGTAGTGTTGCTCTTTCCTAATCAGGCAGCCAATGGAAGCTCCCTAGGAGCTAGCAGTGATGTGTTTGTAGGTATGCAAGCAAGATGAATCTGCATATTTTATTTACATCCATTTGTATTTTATATATATTTGTGGTAGAATAGTCAGTCATTAAGGGGGGGTCCATATTTAGTTTTGGGGATAAGGATGCTTCTTGCTAAAGCATGATGTGTGGAGGGAGTAAGAGATTTTATAGCGCAGCTTTAGTTGATGGAGAGTTTTATTAATATTGTCAGTATGCTTTGTCAGGGAGCTTGTGGGGTTTAAAGTTATTCCAATGTATTTTTTTTTAATCAGAAGGGGCAGTAGGTTGCCCACAGTGTCTGGTACACCAATAGACCAAGTTTTTGGCAGCTTTTGTGGTGTTCCATTGGATTTGAGTAGACTGATTTTCAATCTGTTGCTGTATGTCCAGTGACATAACTTCCCAAAACTTGTTTAGCTTCTGTTGAGGGGAGGTGCTGTTGTTACTGAGCACAAAGCATAGAAAATTATCAGTGGGCATAACTAAACTGAGGCGTGAAAGATTAGTGATCAGGTGGTCAGGGTTACTGATGAAAAGAGAAAGCAGCAAGAGACCAGGGCTGAAGCCTTGACGTATCCCTGTTTTAATCATAGCAGGAGTAATGAGGCAACTTCCCGAATAAAACTGAAAGATTTTGCTATGTAAATAATTTTCAAACCATCTTATTGTTGTGGAACTAAAGTTTCATTTCCTTAGTTTGTTGAGGAAGAGGTTGTGATTTACTGTTTCAAATACTCTGGCCATGCCTATGAATAGGCCACCTGTTAATTTGGATTTATTCATGTCATTGAAGATGGTGTTTCCAGCAGAATATAAAGTGGTCATGGTAATAAAACAATTTTGGAATTCATTTTGCTGATCACAGAGGCCATATTTCTTTTTGTGTTTAAATAGTTGTCTGTAGATTAGTTTTTCAAATATTTTTGCTAGTGGATGTAAGACTTTGATATGCTCTCAAGGTGAATTTCTTAGCATCCATGCCTCAAACACATAATAAAGTGGTTATGATCAGAGATCTCATTATAATCCTGTATACGCTGTAGGTGTGTAATTGTTTCGTAACAGTAAATTTAGACCTGAGTTTCCCTTTTTTCATCTGTAGACAGTTTAAAAGGCTGGGTTTTTATTTTGCAATGTTCTGTGTCTAGCAACCTGCATGTAAGAAGCATAATTCTATTATTCTTTCCATGTAAAAACTCTATGAAAAGGCACATTTTATACTGTTTTTTTAATTGATCAAAAATATTTAAAAATTCACGCTAACTGATGTTGAACCACTAAATTTGTCTTACCTTTAGTTTTTATTCCAATAACAGGCTGAAAGCTTCCAAGTGGAAACATCATACAACAAAGAATCATTGCAGACTGCCAAAACTGAACTGAGTGATCTGCGTTGCAAAATTCAGTCTCGGCAGCTTGAGCTGGAGTCTAACATAAGCATGGTAAGTCAGGGTTCTACAGCTTGATCACTCCTTAAAACATAAAATTTGAATTTTCCAAAATTTGGTAGAATCTTTAAATTTAAGTAAATCCTTGCCCTTGCTTCAATCCATTCACTTAAACCCAAATATCAAGTTAAAGAACAATATTATAAATTTAAGTGGATACCCACTTATTAAAGAATGCAATCTATGGGACATACATAAGCACAAAGAGAAATGTATAGAAGAACTAAGGAACACACTAAAAGTAAATAAAAGTTATACCATAATGTTAAGGCAGATCAGAGAGATTATACCAGCAGTAATTAAAGATTCACCGATGAATGAATCAGACTTGGACACATTCTTAGCAATTCGTAAAACTATATCTTTCATGAAAAAAATGCTTTCTAATGCCTATAACATAATTACAACTATTAAGCATCAAATGTTTTTATTATACTCCAAGTACTGAGATTAGATAGATAAAGAATTTACAGAAAAACAGAAAATTCAGGCTATTGACTCTACCATTAAATTGATTTCTTTTAAGAACCTTGTATACACCCAACTAATGATACATAACAATGCTTACTACACTCCAATGGTACTGAATACTTTTGACCCTAGAATATCCCCATCCTGTACATGCTGTCCGTTCCCCAAAGCTGATCTGTTGCACATCTTATGGTTTTGTAAATACAGGCATAAGCTTTGATGCTCTCTTAAGGTAAGGCTAGAGAAGATGAGCTATCAAAAATTGACATTGTCCTGGGGGGGTTGCTATTCTTCATATTACAGACTTAAAATTATCTAGGCTAAAATGGCATATTCTTATTACTCTATGTGCATTAGTTAAACTGTGCATAACACAGAACTGGTTAAACCGCATAAAGCTTTCCTGGAATGGATTTAGAAATAAGGCTATTAAATATATATCCTCTCACAAGCTTATTATAAACAATGTTAATAAACATTCCTGTTACCAGAAATATTGGAAACTCCTTCTTGACCATATTTTAAAAGAATAGAATATGATGGTAGAAAGTGTTTGTTGCACTGTAGTCCTATCTCATCTTCATTCTTACATATGGGATCGGAGCTGATCCTTGGCTCCGACTCGGCCTATTTACAAGCTGGAAGACTTCTAGTTGACTCATGGCTAGGTAGATATCCCATCGTGCACCAGTACAATACCCAGATCTTGTTTGCTGCGTCGACAAGTTTGGATGTGCTTCTTCTTGGCTCTGGCTAAGTCTTTCAATTTGTTCAAAATTTTTGGATAATTCTTCTGGTTTACCTTTGAATAGCATTGTATTGTTATAGTTAATGTAGTTTTTACAGTTAGTATACTTAGCATTTACTAGTGTGCCGTTTGTGTGCAATTTCTTCAAGTACAGTTGGCCTTTGGCCTTATAGTACTGGGTACCCTGTGTGCCAGTTTTCTCTTGTAATATATTTGTTTCATATTAGATATTAGTAATCATAGGTGCCTTTTGTGCTCAGTTAGGCTGTGTGTGTTGCTAGATAGTTAAGTCATAACTTTTTGCGGTTCTTCCGCTTGCTAATATTTCTAGTTATTAGTGTTGCAAACAGAACGAGGTTCTGTTCACCTTGTGAACAATTTCAGCAATTTAGACTTATTCCTGTTTGGGTGTGTGCGAGTCTCTCTCTCTAATTGTTTCTGTACTAGGTCTGTTTTAGTTAGAGGACCTAGTTTTTCCTTCTTTCTTCCTGCCCGGGCTAGGCCCGTTTAAGTTAGAAGACCTAGTCCTTGTGGTGTCTCTTTCTCATTCCTGTAGGGCTAGGCCTGTTAAAGTTAGAGGACCTAGTCCTTCTTTTTTCTGCTGTGTGTGCATGTGAGTTCATCTTCTGTGAGGATGTCTAAGGAAAGCAAGGACCAGAAGCCACCTGGCTTTAAAAAAATGCATAAAATGTTCACAGAAGATGTCCATAACGGATGGCCACAGTAACTGCGTTTACTGTCTTAGGGCCATCCACTGACAGGAAACTTGCTTATTTTGCCACTCTTTTAGTGCTAGGGTGTTGCAAAAAGAAAAAAATAAGCTCATTCTAAAAGGTCTCCTAAAATCTTCTTTTGAGGAAGATATGGCTAGCTCTTCCTCCTCCTCTGCTAGATCTCAGGGATCTAAAAAGGAAAAGTCTAAGTCTTCTAAGAGGCCCTCCCCGGCACCGGCTGGTGTCTCAGAGCCACCTCTTAAAATTTCTAAGCCAGACAAATTTACTGTCTCATCGACCCCACAGAGCTTGGAGCCGATTGAGAGTTGTACTGCTGTGATTACAGGGTCAGTGCCAAGTACCTCGGAGCCAACAGTTGAGAGTATTCAATGGACCCGGTCTTTGGAACCCTTACCGGTCTCCCCTACATTGAAGTCACCAATATTGCAGAGATCCAGTTCTCCTACTCTGTCCTCCAGGTCTTCCAGGAGTTTATTGAAAGAAGATGTGGAGAGGGTAGTACTGAGACTCTTGAAGTCATCTGCCTTACCGAAATTGTTGTTGGTTCCTACCCGGTCAGTTCCGGGGCCTCTTGAGTCCATTCCCCCTTTGGTGATTCCTCCTCTGAGCCTTGTTGGTCTTTCAGAGCCAGAGTGTTTGGTACCGCTGGTGGATCCCTCAGTTCTAGCTCCCCCTATGGTTGTTTTGGAGCCAAGTTTCACTCCGACACTCCCAGTGCTGGTCATGGTGTCTAAGATCTGAAGCTCTGCGCGTCGGTGAGGGTGAGCTCGGACCCTACGTCTATCTCGGAGCAAGTAGCTCTGGAACCAATGGCATCCTCGGTCTTCTTGGAGCTGAGGAGGACTTCAGAGCTGGAGAAGTTGGCATTTGAGATGATGAGGAGCGTGCTGTTCTGGTCATCAGCTCATACCAGAGGTACCGACACTCTCCCCCCAAAGCACCTACTTCAGTCTCAGCTCCTACTCCCTCCCCGGACAGCAGAGACCTGCAGCCTCAGGAGCCACTGGCCAGTGGTCCCCACTCTTCTGAGACCTCCCGGAATGTCCTTCCAAGGAGCCCCCATGGAAGAGAACATGTAAGAGGAAGCATGTAGACTCCCAGGATGAGTCTCTTACTTTAGTCACTGACCTCAAGGAGTCAGAAGGGTCCCCCAGGTCGTCCTCTGATGATGTCTCCTTCATAGACATCCTGGAAATCTCTAAGCAGAGGTGCAGCTGGCTCACTGTCACCTCTTCTGATGAGGAGTCAGTGTACCTGAAGACTTTTGAGTCTCAACCTTCAGCCTCTTGGGTGCCTCCACCCTTCGACGAACTGATGGAGCTAGTTAGTCGGAAGGTGTGGGATACTCATGATGCCATGGAGTCAGTCCCCAGGAGACCAAATAAGTTTCTTTCTGCACCCTGAGAAAAGGAATTTTTGTCTAAAGGTGTATCCGTAGATGCCATGGTGATGGCAGCAGCCACTAAGAAGGAGTTGGAGGAAACTTCTTCTTCTGTTCATCCGCCAAATAAGGAGTCTTGAATGATGGACAGATATGGGAAGCATATTATCTCTTCAGTGGCATTTATTCTTAGATTGCTGAACTACCTTACACACTTCACGAGGCTTCAGAGAGATCTCCTTAAGGAGTTAGGAGATTCTCTATAAGATACATGTACTGAGGAAGTCCCTGACAAGGTGTCTGCCCAGTTGTCCACCTTAAACTCTATTGTCAACTCATCCATGAGGCTTATCTTGTATGCAGCCGATGGAGCGAGTAGAGCAGCGGGTTCAGGAATTTCCCTAAGGCATCATTCCTGGATGCATTTGTGTAATTTTGCAGAACCATTCAAGTCTACCTTTACCAATGCCCCCTTCGACAGTTCTTCATTGTTTGGACCCAAGGTAAAGGACACTCTCACCCGGTGCAAACAAGAAGGAAAAACACACTCTGCCGTGGGAGTACATTTTACTGTCACCTCTAGACCATACCCTAAGGGTCAGAGGGGCAGTAAAATGTGGTTCAAGAAGTCCCAGAGGTTTTTCTAGGATGCACAGGGTGACTCCTCATTCAGAGGCAGAGGAGGAGGAGGGAATGGTAGACATCGCCCTAGAGGCAGGGGTGGACCGCAAAACCAGGGAGGCCGCAATTCCTTTCGGGGCCGGCCTTACCAGCGCTCCTGATGTGGGGCCTGACTGCACTTCTCTGAGGCCGGTCGGGGGTTGCATTTCTTTGTATCTAGAAGCCTGGCTAAGTATCACTCAAGACAAATGGGTACAAAGAATTATTACCAGAGGTTATGTCATACCCTTTTCTCTGCCACCTCATGTTCCCAAGAGGATCCCGGATGTTCCACCCAATCACAGGGATCAGGCAACTGTGGTGGTCAACAAGTTGCTGGCAAAAAGAGTCATCCAAACCATTCCAGCAGACCAAACAGGATCCGGAACTTACTCCAGATTCTTTTTAGTGCTAAAACGTACAAGGGACTGGAGACCCATCTTGGACTTCAGCAAATTGAATGAATCAGTAAAGAAGGATAATTTCCGGATGGTGACACTGCAGTCTATACTCCCATTATTAGGGAAAGACAATTGGATTTGCTCAATAGATCTCCAAGATGCCTACTATCACATAAAAATGGACAGGGTGTCAAGGAGTCATCTACGCTTCCAGCTGAGAGCCAGTCAGTACCAGTTTCGTGCTCTGCCCTTTGGTCTCACCACAGCCCCCAGGGCGTTCACCAAGTGTGTGGCAGTAGTAACAGCTCACCTGAGACATCGAGGATTCCAGGTGTTTCCATATCTGGATGACTGGCTCTTGACCACCCCACCAGGCATCTACTTCTTCAGACCAGGGATGCTACCATTCAACTTTGTGCCCAGTTGGGAATTTCTATAAATTGGGAAAATCTGCCTTATTGCCCTCTCAGTCTGTGATTTTTATAGGTGCAGAGATAGACACTGTAGACATGTTGGCTCGTCTTCCAGTAGAAAGGGCGCAGAATCTGGTTCTTCAAATTCAACGTCTTCTCCCCCTCTGAAAGGTCAAAGCCAAGACTATTCTGCAGCTTCCAGGGACCATGGCTTCCACCATATTACTAGTGCCGCTAGCCAGACTACACATGAGGGTTCTTCAGTGGTTGCTGTCATCCCAATGGTCCTTTCAGCACCTGCCATTATCTCATCACATACTGCTGATAGACTCTTGCAAGAAGGACCTTATTTGGTGGACTCTACCCAATCAGTTAACCAAGGGCACTTTGTTTGTTCCTCACCAATCCATTGCCACTGTGACCACGGATGCCTCACAGATAGAGTGGGGGGGGGCATTATCTAGGCAGGATTGTCAAAGGCACATGGCAAGATCACGAGGCTCAACTGCATATCAGTGTTCTAGAGATGAGGGCAGTGCTCCTGGCGTTGCAAGCACTTCACGACCTTCTGCCTCTGGGGACTATTGCAATACAATCAGACAACATGTTGGTAGTATGGTATATCAACAAACAGGGGGGAACCAGATCATACCCACTTTGTCGAGAGGCCATTCGAGTTTGGAAATGAGTGATAGCTTCCCAGCATTTTCTGGTGGCAATGCACATTCCAGGGACAACCAACGTGATAGCCGACAAGCTCAACTGGGCAATCCTGATGCCTCACAAGTGGTTTCTGAAACAGGAAATAGTGGAGCAGATTTTCTGCAAATGGGGACAGCCTTGCTGCAATCTCTTTGCCAGCCCGATCATTGCCAAATGCAGCAGCTACTTCTCCCTCATCCTCCCTTTGGGGGAGCCACTGAGAGATGCACTTGCTCACGATTGGCCCCTGGGTCTCCTTTATGCTTTTCCTCCCTTTCCTCTCATACCCAAGGTTATTCAGAAAGCGAAGTGGCTGGGAAGCAAACTGATCCTTATTGCTCCTTACTGGCCTCATCATTTTTGGTTCCCCTTTCTCGGGCCTCTTCTCCTAGATGATACTTGGATTCTGGACCCAGTTCCAGATCTCTTGACTCACATGTCAGGCTCGCTTCATCCCTCCTTACACACCCTCAGTTTGACCATCCCTAGTCAGGCTTCACGACTTCTCACCCTCCATGACTCATATCCTTACGTCCTCTCATAAACCCTCCACTAGGAGACTATATTCCAGTAAATGGAGGAGATTCTCTATCTGGGCAGAGAAAAAGAATGTTGACCCCTATACCGCCTCCATTCCAGTGGTTTTGGAATTCCTGTCTGAGCTTTTCCACCAGGGATCTGCAGCTGCCACTATCAGGGTTCAATTGGCAGTGATTTCAAATTTTCATGTAGGCTTACAAGATTCTAATCTGATATCACATAGGCTGTTCAAAACCTTCCTTAAAGGTGCCACCTTGTCAAGACCCCCATTTCAAGAACCTGTTGCTTCATGGGATTTAAATTTTGTGTTATCCAAATTAATGTCTCCTCCCTTTGAGCCTTCTCATACTTCCTCTTTGAAATTCCTGTCTTGGAAGACTTTGTTTTTGGTGGCTATCACATCGGCCAGATGGGTGTCAGAGTTACAAGCTTTGTCTGTAAAACCCCCTTAGCTGAATTTTCACAAAGACAGAGTATCTCTTTGTACTAATCCTTCTTTTGTTCCCAAGGTCTGTTCCCATGCCACTTTGAATCAATCCATAGAACTTCCGGTGTTCTTCCCAAATCATTCCACACAGCAGAATGCAGGTTTCATCAGTTGGATGTCTATAGACAATTACGTTTTTATTTGCACCTGACTAAGGAATTCAGGAAATCAGATCAATTATTTATTTCCTTCTCCGAATCCAGATCAGGTTTACCAATTTCCAAAGTGACACTCTCAAATTGTATTTCTAGCTGTATAGCTTATGTTTACACCTCTGAGGGTAGACCTTTACCTTTCAAAATCAAGGCTCATTCTACGAGATCTAAGTCTACCTCTGCAGCCTTTCAAGCCAGGGTCCCACTTGATAATATTTGTGCAGCAGCAACTTGGGCTACCCCTCACACATTTATTACTCATTACAGATTGGATTTAACCTGCAGGGGTAGAGTGTCTTTTGCTTCCACAGTACTCAGGAATATTTTTCCTTGAGCCACCCAAGAATAAGGTGCTAGGGACGCTGTCCTATATGTAAGAATGAAGGTGAGGTAGGACTACAGAGCATAAAGAAGTTATTTACTCACCATAACGTTCCATGTTTGTAGTCCATCTCGCCCTTCATTCTTATGAATCCACCCTCCTACCCCCATTCTGGAAGTACCTGGAGACAGAAAAATATTGTTACCATTATTATCTGGAGACCTTTTAGTATTGGCTTCTTTCTGTATGTTTGTTATTATTGTTCCTAGTTAGCAGCAAACAAGATCTGGGGATTGTACTGGTGGACCATGGGATACCTACCTAGCCATGAGCTAACTAGAAGTCTTCCAGCTTGTAAATAGACCGAGTCAGAGCCGAGGATCGGCTCCGATCCCATATGTAAGAATGAAGGGCAAGATGGAATACAAACATGGAACGTTATGGTGAGTACATAACTTCTTTTTTTAACTAGTTTGCTCATTTTTGTAAATAAGGTCCTTGTTACCTAATGTTTGATAGATCCTACTGTTTACAATTTTATATTACAGATCAATATCATTCTAAATTCCCTTAGTAGCACTTATTGTATATATTCTATATAATTGTCTGATTTTTGTGTTTGCTGTACACCTGTTATGATTGAATTGTACCTTGTTCTCTTAATGAAGTATGCTATCTTACAGAATTGTATTTTGTGTTTATGTGCTGTGTGAAAACAATACAATTTAACTGGAAAAAAAGTCAGGGTTCTACAGCTTGGGTCCTGAGATGCCAGCTTGAAACATTTTTTGCTAAGTTGTTTGATTGAATTGCTAAATACTGCAGGAATACTTGAGCAGGCACCACTGTGTATTAATATCTCAAAGTAAATTCTCCTGTTCCCACGTATTTCACTAACTACTTGAGTTCAATTCTAGCATGTGTGTTTTTTAAGTGGGGATACTGAGAGGTATTCCTGTGTACAGCATCTGACTGCCCTATGGCAGAACCATCACCACATTAGTCCTTCATCTATACTTAAGAGTCTGGAGCTGCAAAATAGCTCCCAAACTGAAGAGTATCACAAGCCTGGGGAAATTTGGGCCCCACACTTCAACACAACTTGTTTTTTTAAGGGAATGTGGTAGTGTCATTGTACAACTATTGTTATCTGGAGGGTTGATTTATTGTCTGAAATTTTATTCTCTGTAAAGTTCAATTCAAAAGGTAGGCTTTGACTTTTTTTACCATTGCAGTATTTTCATTTATCTAGAATACCACTGTGACACTGTTTTTTCCCTTTTTTAATGGCTCTTGATCAAATAAATTTTTTGTCCTCTTGTGGACTTTGTGCTTTCTCAGCTCACCTTCATGCCATACCATGAAAATTGACTGCTTTCATTTGAAGTGTCACTATAAATTTTGAGAATGTAAACATCAAATCTGCATAACAAGTATTTTCCATTTAATTTCCTTGAATCAGACCTAACTGCTTTTTAAATCCTAGCAGGAGCTGAAATTTGCATTTCACACTAGTGACTCTCATTACATCTCATTAGTTCAGCCTGCTTTCCAGCATACCTCTTAACTTCCCTTCTGCAGAATGTTTAGCATAGTGTGTGCCATGAGGCCAAAATGAAATGTAAAAATAGGATGACAAAACTGTTGAACTGAGTGCAATAATGTTTATATTGCTTGATTACTACAAACCTTCAGTAATAATTATTAAAAAAAATTCTAAACACATTCACATAGATACAGGGATGCTGCTTGTGACACCCCTGGACTGGCCCAGTAATCAAGAAGCCTCAATCCTCACCACTGGCAACGGTGAGGGATGTACACAATGGGAGGATTACAAGTACACACACACAATAAAGTACAGTTTCCCTTAAGAGCACACCGAGATCACAGTCAGTCTGGGGCTGGTTTCTCCTTGTTTCTTCAGATCCCCAATAAGACCCCCCACTGGCACAGCTATAGGGTTGAGATCTCAGCTGAGTGGTCAAGCTAAGACCTCCAGCACCCTCTCTGTCCAACCAGTGCTTCATGTCCCTGTCAAAGTAGTTGACACACACACTTTGAGATTTGATTGATATACAAACACACACACACACACACACACACACACACACACACACACACACACACACACACACACACACACACACACACACACAAACCTGGGAAAGGCTGGCACAGGTTTACTAGCTATGCCTACTTCTGCCCAGACTATAAGGTAGTACCAGCTGCCACCAGCCACCCTACTTATCAACTACTGTAAGACCCTTACAAAGGGTGTCCAATCCTACTGTGTAATGTTACTATTATCCAAATGGCAGTTTTGAGCAAGAGCAAGGCTATTTAGGAGTGGGCTGTATAGTGTCACCAAATACATATGCAAGTACCCTAAGAGCTTAAATATGTCTCACAAATATCAGCCACAAAGATAGGTTTAAATATATTTAACAATAAATAATAAAAGAAAAAGAAAATACTCAGAAAACAAACACAGTTACTTCAGTGTTCAAAATCACAGGAAATATTTTAAAACAGCATTGAAGGACAGTCTGAAATAAATACAGAAAACATCTAAACTAATCTTTACTATATTCCTATCTATATCTAAGAGAGATACCATGTCCTGAATCTTACTTATAGCAAGTGCAGATGTAGTGCTGATGAGCGGATGCTCTTGCTAGGTCCAAGACAAAATACAAAGTGCACAGTCTCTGTCTGAGAGAGTACTTAAGTTAATATCAAATATTACTGCTGGGTCAGCTTGGATGACATCACTCTTGGTCACCTGACTTCAGTTCCCAGGCCAAACAGAAACTTAACAAAATGTAATACCTCTATTTGAGAAATACATATCTCTCAGAACTGTGCAGCTGCTAGGAAGTCATAAAGCAATAAAACACTTTTTACATTTTAAACCTAGTAATGACTTCTCTCCAAGACAATATAAAAAAACCTCTAGCTCCAGACATCCTGTCTCCTTGCTGCATTGAAACTAACTTTTATAGCACATTATAAAGCATTTAATTTCAACTCATTTTCTTGAAGTTTTGTAAGTTAATCTTCTATGTTCCAGCAGGGTATGCTGTGGTCACATTCTTGAAGCTCAGAATATAACATGTAGTTCTGTATAAATCATATCAATATTCACAAATGACATAGAATTATTTACAAAATTCCAGATAGCTGGGCTGGCAGTGTCACATCCCCTCCCCCGAAAACTCAAGCTAGTTTTTCAAGTGACCCTTGAGAAACGTTGCTTGAGAGGGTTGAGCCTTTCTGGGAATACCTTACCCCATTCCCTGTCTTGACAGCCCATCTGTGTTGGCATTGCTAACCTCACTGTGGTGCTGCACAGTAATTTGCAACCCTAGACTCCACCTCATTAACTTGACATTTTGCTGGCTGGCTCGATATAGCCATGTTAAGGGATTGTGGTCTGTAACAACAGTGAATTTCCTTCCATACAGATAAGGCTGAAGTTTCTGCAGTGCCCACACTATGGATAGGCATTTCTTTTCTACAGCTGCATAGCATTCCTGCCTGGGTTGGAGCCTATGACTGAGATATACCACTTGGTGCTCTTCTTCCTTTGAGGAAACCTGGCTAAGTACAGCCGCCACCCCATGGTTTGAAGCATCCACCTGCACAACAAATTCTTTGTTGTAATCTGGACTGGGTAACACAGGGGATCCTCCCAAAGTTCCTTTAAGCTTCTGAAATGCCTTCTCACATGCTGGGGTCAACACTACCTTATCTGGCTTGTTTTTCCTTGTCAGGTCTGGGAGCGGAGCAGCTATGGTGCTATAATTGGAGACAAGCTTTCTGTAGTACCCCGCTGTCCCTAAGAATGCTCTCACCTGCTTTTTGGTAACAAAGGCAGGCCATGCCCGAATAGCTTCCACTATGGCAGGTTCTGGCCTGATCTTACCACTCTCCACTCTATGTCCCAGGTAAGAGACCTCTGCCATACCCACCTGACATTTGCTGGGCTTAATGGTCATCCCAGCCCTCTGTAGTCTTCCCAGCACCTCCCTGACATGCTGAATGTGCCAGGAATGGCTGTAGTTGGGAATATCATCTAGGTAAGCAAGGGCAAAATCTCTTGCTCCTACTAGGATACAATCTACCAGCCTCTGGAAAGTCACTGGGGCATTTTTCATTTCAAAGGGCATCTTCGTGAACTCATACAAGCCAATAGGAGTCACAAAGGCTGATCTCTCTCTAGTACTGGGAGTCAAGGGCACCTGCCAGTAACCATTGGTAAAATCAATAATGGTAAGATACTTGGTCCCACCCTGCTGCTGTAGGGCTTCATCTTTCCTAGGCATGGGGTAAGCATCTGACTTTGTGTGACTATTTAATTTCCTGTAGTCCACACAGAACCTGGTGCTGCCATCCTTCTTTGGTACCAGCACCTCTGGGGAGGCCCAGGGACTGCTGGACTCCTGAATTATGCCTAGTTCCAACATTTCCTGTATCTTCTCCCTTAGAGTCTGTTTGTTGTTTCTCTTAATAGGCTTTTGAGGTCCTGCATCCACATGGTGCTGCACCAGGTGGGTGCACCCTGGTTTCCCAGTTAACATGCCCCCAAACTCCTGTAACATTGCTAGGATTTCTCAAACCTGAGTAGGGGATAGGTTCTGGGACATTGCTACCCCTTCCACTGAGGTGTCAGTCCGAGCCTCACTGAAGAGATCAGTCACCAAATCTCCCCTCAGACTCCTCCTGCCATCCACTGCAAATGCTCAGCACAAGGGCCTTCCTATCATGGTAAGGTTTCTTCATGTTAGCATGGTACAATTTGTTCCCCTGACTCCTGCCAAGTAGTTCTACCATGTAGTTAACATCACTGACCTTCCTTATCACTTTGTAGGGCCCTTCCAAGCTGCCTGCAGCTTGTTGTGTCTGACAAGAATGAGCATCATATGTTCATAGGTTCATAGGTTGGTACTAGGCTATTGGCCCTAGGGCCTATACAAGCCTAGCCATAACAATTCCCTGGCTATTTCTTCCCACAATATTTACTTCCCTGGTCCCCTGTCTAGCAGGGCAACTGATGTGATCCACAGGGTAAATTTCCTATCTCCCATCCAATCGTCAAGGTTCCTTTTGAAGAGGGCCAAAGAGGAGCTCTGGTTGACATGTATGGGCAGTCTATTCCAGAGTCTGGGGAGTCTCTGGGTCAGGTTCATACATTCAATGGTGTGTACTAGGCTAATGGCCCTGGAGCCTTTACAAGCCCAGCCCATAGGATTACCATGGCATTGTGCCACCTGACCTTAGTTCCCAATACCTCTGTTGAGTAGAGCCACTGGAGTGATCCCCAGGGTGAATTTTTTATTTCCCATCCACTCATCAAGATTTCTCTTGAAGAAGGCCAGTGAGGTGCTCTGTTTGACATGTATGGGAAGTCTATTCCATGGCATGGGCAGTCTCTAGGTTATGAACCTGTCCCTCCAGCATGTTCTGTTGATTGTGGTAATGAGGTTGAGGTCTATGGAGCATGTGGTGCAGAGGGATTGGGATTTCTTTAGATGTAGCATTTCTAACAGAGCTGGGTCAGACATGGCTTTGTAAGTCAAGTAGAGATCACCTCTAGGTAGATGATATGAGATAGAGAATAGTTGGAGTTTTTTTAATCTGTCCATATAGGACAAGTGTTTAAGGCCAAGGATCCTTTTTGTGAGGTACTTTTGCAGCCTCTCCAGTTGTTGCAGGTGTCTAGTGAGGTACATGCCAAATGGGGCATTGTACTCAATGATCGGCCTAATGAGAGAAGAGTAGACAGAGACAATGACCTCTTTCATCCTGGATGCAAAACCCTTAGTAATGAGATGTGCCATATAGAAGGACTTTCTGACCACAGTGGCAATGTGGTGGTCAAAAGAGAGGTTGCTGTCAACCTGTGTTCCCAGATGTCTTATAACACCTTCTGTGGTCAGTGGATTACCATTGATGTGGAAATTCATGGGAACTGGGTTTTTCCTAAAGGGGATGATGACATTTTTTGTCATTGGGCTTCAGGCCATAGTTTTGACACCAGTTGTTGGTCTCAGTGAGGCCTTTCTGTAGGATGTCAACATCACTTGGGGAGTTAATAATGGGTCCCAACTTGCAATCATCTGTGAACCTTGTCATCCAGAGTCTCTTCGTGTTGGCCTGGACTTCTGAGAAGTAGATACCAAACAGGAGAGGACCCAGGACCGGTCCCTGGGAGACTCCACTCATGACTGGTCGGTAGTATGACTTGGAGTCA